>NC_056726.1:1128676255-1128976255 GCF_019279795.1 Protopterus annectens
GATATGGCTTTACAGCACCTTGTTTCTCTGATATTCCTGTTTTCCACATATTCTGGTGTCAGGCCTGGACCTCAGTGTACATTTTCAGACTCTCAAATGCAGACATATGCTATGGCTGGTGATATAATATTGGGTGGCATTTTATCTGTTCGCTCAGTATTATCAAACCCTGCAATAAGCTTCACAGAAGGGCCTCCGAGAAGGCTTTGCCAACAGTGAGTATGCTGTGATTCATTTTGAAAGAAACCATTTGTTTAACCACTCTCATTAGCATGGTTCTGCCCTTCTCTGAAAACATTTTAAAGAAGAAAAGACAATGTCTGTAATTTTTCACTTAATTTCTTATAAATCATCTGACAGAAGCACTTTCTCGCGTTCAATATTACTTCTATAAAATGTTGGACATAGTTAACAAAATTATTTTCTGCCTACTTCAGTCTATTTCTCAGTAATAATTCTACTCAATCTTTTCTTTTGACTATGAAAAAGCAGATATGTTTCTTAGTTATAGACCTAAAGGTTAATCATATGTCATTGCTTACCTTCCTTCTAATTATTTGTTTGTTATTCTGCAAGAAGACGAAAACTGAATATCTCAAATTAGAGGTAAAGGAAAGAAATGCCCTGGGATAGACAACTTCAGATATTGTCCTACTTCACATTTTACTTAACTGTCAAATATGCTTTAATTATTGAAAATGAACAAATGATCTAAGTTGTTATTATGTTTCAAAAGCACTTGTTATATTATGCTATTTTCAAATGTTTGGTCTAATAAAAATTTAAGTTTGACATTTAATTAAGTCTAATAGTTAATTATAATAACAAGAAAAATATTATGGTACTACATTTTTCCTTCCCTTTTTTAAGTAATTTATTTATTTGGTTTTATTATATGAAAACAGTAGGTGCAATGTTTACTGTATAAATTGCTAAATCAGTCCTCATTCCCATAACTCACAGATAGGTTCACAAAAAGAGAGAGGCTGTCCAACTGGAGATACCAACTTTCCCTTACCCCACCCTTGTATCATGTTGTGCCAAACAAAATCTATAGCAAGCACTGCTTTCAGAAACTGAACCAAAAATTCTGGCAAGCCATTCCTTCAGGCAGTAATAGACTTGTCTACAGCTCCAGTGTTTATGAAAAGCTGAAACAATACCTGCATAAAAAAGGCACCTGCCACTGATTCAACAAACCAGGAGTAACTTAGACCTGTGGTATAACAGATCTAATCTTCCCCTAAAACATCAGTAACTATACCACAGAAATGTTATACCCAATTATTGACCACCTTCGGTCCTTCACCCCATCTCCCCTACCTCTCTCCAAGCTCCCATTCCTTTTCTTGTTATTGAAACCTAACAAATTACACTTGCCCAGTACTACCACTCCTCAATTGTCTGTTATCTATGAAACCTTTCTCCTTCTATTTTATTTTTATTTATTCCTATTTATCTAACATTTGTTGACCAGGAAAGTCTGACTAGCACAGAGCCTATTTTCAGCGGAGGACCGGAGAGAAATGCTCCAGATGCATGTCTTTGGATTGTGGGAGGAAACTGGTGTACCTGGAGGAAACCCATGCGAACACAGAGAGATCATGCAAACTCCACACAGAAGGCACCCCAGCTGAGAATAAAACCAGAGAACCTCTTGCTGTGAGGTGACAATGTTAACCGCTGCACCACTGTGCCACCCACTTTTAACTATTATGTTTTCTCAACAATTTATATCTATGCAGCGATATATCTACATGTGGCTGAGAAGAGATTCCCCAAGTATCAGGTGAATGAAGTCCAAGACACCAAGGAATGCAAATGCCATTTGTTTTCCATGACAAATCAGTGCTGGTGAGATTTCCAGCTCTGCAGTGGCAATGATTCCTTTGGTCTGGTAGTGTCTCCCACATTAGAGTTGCAGAGGACCTTGCTCCCCGCAAAAGAATGTGTAGCCTTGTTCTTCACCTGTTTGTGTTTCAGTTAATAATTTTCATGTGTCTTATTGTCGTATATTTTGATGTTCAAGATACCATAGTAGGGTCATTCGAGATTCCATAATAGAGTCCTGTGTAACTCTTCTTCTTTCTAATGTTCACTCTGAAGTCACCTTCATCTATTTTTCATCTCCCTCCTGACCTTCTCACCTTTGTATACCTTACTGGCATTTCATGTATTTGTTTTCACTATTACTTTGCATAAAATACACGTTTTGGTTGATGTATTATTTTATAAACTAGAGACATTTTTATTTTTATTTATTTTATTTTACATTTGTTGACTGGGCTAGTCCAGCTGGATATATGTCCATTTTCAGTGGAGGCCCGGGGAGAAAAGCTCCAACGATATTACAGATAATTCACAGAAACAGTCAATACAAGGTCAAAAATAATAACACATTGAGTCAGAACATGAGATATACATGCAAACAGGCATAGTCATCGCAGGAAATTACATAAACAAAGTTTAGTAGATATTTGCTATACAGATTCTAACAATAAGTATATAATATGTAAAAGGTGAAAAGAAAATGATTAAAAGATTTTTTACATATGTCTATAGGATGTTGTGTGAGGAGGAATTAAGGAGGAAAGGAAAAGAAAGGTTAATCTGGGTTGTTACAGGAACAAAGCCAGTGTTTATTGAGATGTGTTTTCAGCTGTTTTAAAGAGTGGAAGACTAGACAAAGATGAGATATCAGATGGCAGTTTGTTCCACATTTTTCCAACAGAGTTAGAAAAAAGGCTATCACCTGCAGAGTTATTGGGTATGGTAATATTAACCAGTAGTTTGTTTGATGAGCATAGGTGTTTCAAGTTATTATAAGGCGTAATGAGGTTAGAGAGAATTGGTGTTTTAGAAGGCTGATATAGAATTTTGTGAGCAGTTAAGAGCTGTTGATAAATCAGCCTGTTAGGAAGTTCAAGCCAGCCTAGTTGTTTTAGGTTAAGACAGTGATGAGTTCTGAAGAGGGATCCTGTGGCAAATCGAGCAATATTATGGTAAGATGTCGCAAGTTTCTTGAGGTTATTTTAGAGATTGGTATAAATAGTAGAAGCATATAGAAGGGTAGAGATAAGGTGAGAACTAGCTAAGGTGGTCCGAGCTTCAGGTGTAAGGAATGGTTTGATTCTATAAAGGAAACCAATCTTTTTGTTTATTACTTTTATTGTGTTGTTAATATGAGAATCAAAACTGAGATTGTTGTCAATAGTTATTCCTAATAGTTTTGTAGTAGCATCAGGAGAAATCAGAGTGTTATCAGAGGAAGTAATAGAGAAATTAAGAGAGCTTGATTTGTGGGTAGGTGAGAACAATAGCAACTTTGTTTTCTTGGGGTTGAGGGTCAGAGAACCAGTGTTCAACAGTGGGTAAGTGACAGGAGTTCAGTCTGAGAGGAAGCAGTGCAGATTATAGTGGAATCACCTGCATATTGTATGCAAGTAGTGTTTGGAATAGCTGACTGGAGGTCGTTAATAAATATAGAAAATAGGGGTAGACCCTTGAGGCACACCTATAGCGACAGGAAGGAGGTTAGATAATGAGTTTTTCCAAAGTACTGCCTGCTGACGGTTTTCTAGGTAAGATGTAAACCAGGATAAGGAAGAAGGATGAATTGAAAGAGATTTTAGTATGTGCAGAAGGAGTTTATGATTAACCATGTAGCTTTTGAAAGATCTATGAAGATAGAAGATGATAGATTAGTGTTGTTACGGTTATGGTTGATAGCATTAGTAAAGGAGAGTAATGCTGTAGTGGTACTGTGTGAAGGTCTAAATCCATGTTGACTGTTAGCTAGTAGGTTGTTATGGAGAAGATGGTTAAGGAGTTGTTTATGGATACACTTTTCCATGATTTTGGCTATAGGTGATAGCAATGCTATGGGAAAATTAGAGAAGTCATTAGAATTGCCTCCTTTGTGTAGTGGGATGATGTGAGATATCTTCCAAATGGAAGGGAAAATTCCTTCCTTTATAGATCTGTTTATCAGGATTGAGATGGGATAGGCAATGGCTTTAGCTCCTAACTGCAGAAATTCTGCAGGAAGTTTGTCTGCAGAGGGTGTGGTGGGTTTCAGTTTATGGAGTAGGGATACGATAAATGAGGTAGATACAGGTTGAAGATGAAGGGAAGAGAAGTGTTGTGGGTAATTTAGAGATGTCAGGAGGTAGGTGATTTGCTAGTGTTTGGATAGTATTGGTGAAGAAAGAGTTGAAGTCATTAGCTATTTGTTTAGGATTGTTTGGATTAGAGTCCTGACTGGCCTGGAGATAGAAGATTATTAATACTAGCCCAAAATTTTGGGTTCTTTTTGTAGTTTGTTGTAGCTGAAAGTAATAGTTATTTTTGTCTGCAAGGATGGCTTTTTTTGTACTATTTCTAAGTTCTCTGAAGTTATGCTGGTCAGTTAGGTTCTTAGTGGAACGCCATTTATCCCAGGATTTATTTCTAAGAGTGATTTTTTGCTTAGTATTGTTGGTTAGCCAGGGTGCTGTTTTAGCTTTGGTTCTAATGGGGCATGGTTATCTAGTATGGATAGGAATGTAGAATTAAAGTATTCAACAGCATCATTAAGTGGAAGGTGTTTTAGTTGGGACCAATTACATTGTCTTAGTTCAGCAAGAAACTGATCAGAGTTGAATTGTTTTTATGATCGTAGTGTTTTGTAGGTGGTAGGTAAGGCTAGGTTTGATTTGTGCCTAATGATATAAGTTAGTGAGTGGTCACTTAGATCATCTGGAAGGGTGCCTAACTGATAGGTTTGTTGGGAGTATTAGTAAGAATCCAGTCTAGGATGGTTTCCTTATTGTTGGTTTTATTAGTTCTTGTAGGACTGCTAATGAGTTGTTTAAAGCCATATAGGTTTATGTGGGAGGTGGGGTTAGTACTGTTACAGGAAAACCAATTGATGTTAAAATCGCCTAAGACTAGTGTTTCTTGAGGGAGGTTGGTAGAGAGAAAATTGAGTATAGGTTCGAGAGTGTTGATATTGTTTCCAGGAGGGAGATATGCACATATGATATTTATGGCTTTAGAAATATTGACTTGGAGTTTGGAGCTAATTATTTCAGCATTATTGTCAAGGTTAAAAGTCAGATTTAAAGTACTAATTTGGAGTTGTGTTTTGTAGAGAATAGCTACTCCTCCCCATGTCTAATGATATTATAGCCAGGTGGGCTAATTTCATTATTTTTGATTGATGGCTTTAGCCATGTTTCAGTTAAGCATAACATATCAAATTGATGGGTTTCAAGGAGGGCATGGATTTGACTAATTTTGTTACAAATAATATTGAGATGGGCAATAGAGAGAGAATTGTTGGGTATGGAAAGTGAGAGAGATGTAGTTTTATCTAGTACTTTGTGTGTTTTTGTTTTATTATGCTGTGGGCCTGGATTAGGATGAATGTCTCCATCTAACAAAAGGTGGAGGAGTTTAAGGTATTTTGATTGACGGAGTAAGTAGAAGATGTCTGATATTTTCTTGTGTTTATTACATCTTAATTAAATTATCACTTATGACATAGGAAATCATATTTATATAAATGAAAACAAACCATGCTGACACAATCTTAGTTGCAAGCATTATATATCACAAAACATATTGACATGATTTTAATGGCAAACATTGTACATCACTTTTAATCTACCTAATTGTCTGTCAAACATTACATAGCTCATTCAAATCCTGCCTTCTTTTAAACCTCACTCCTCCCCTGTATGTATTGTTCCCACAATTCTGATTTTTTTTGTATGTAATTTGCTCCTACCATTTTCAAGATCCTAATTCAAGTTGCTTTATCTCTGTTGCTATATTCACTAATTCTAGAACAGTTGGTTTAGACTTTGATTTCCATTTTCTAGAAACTGCTTTTTTTTGGCAACCACCATAATTAGACTCAGCAAGGCCTTATTATGTCTAGGCAATTGCAATTCTGTATCATAGGTCAGAAAACTAATTTCCCTAGTTACACCAATTTGCTCACCCAACATCTCTGATAGAGTAGCCTGCAGGGAATCTTTAAATCCTGCCAGCTCATTATAATCCCAGAAAATGTGTTCCCAGTTACTTGTTTCTTCCCTATCACACCTTCAACATTTGCTGTCTACCTGAGGAAAACTTCTCTGGAGTCTACTTGTGGTATAAAAATACCTATGTAAACATTTCCAAGCAAAAACACAAAATCTTTTAGATTTTGTTGTATATTTGGGAGACATACATATATGCCCCCATTGTTTCTTTGTGAATTGTTTATCCGATCTATCTTGCCAGTCCTTTCTAACCTCCTCTGATTGATTTGTATAGTTATCATGCAGTATTGCATATGCTTGACTAATTCCTGTTTTAACAGCAGCTTCTGTTCTAGGTGCTACTAAAAACTTTATCAGTGCTGGTCTTTCATTTAGGACCCCCTTATTTCTTTCTCTTTGCTTGTACTTTGATATCAAACCTTGATTGGGAAGGCAGTCTCTAACCTGCAGTCCAAATAAATTCTTGACATCTTCCTAGTTTGTTATCTTTTCCTCTTTAGTTATTTGCCCCAATGCCTTAGTTGCTTTGCAATTTTTCTCCAATAAATTCCAGCCCCCTCTTGCCTATTGTCAGTATCCCTAATTGCAGTAATTTCTACTGAAAGAATCTTTCTTCATTGCCATGTTGGCTTAGTTCCTAGAATACTTTCTGCTACTTTATGAATATAACATTTGTTCACTCTTTTTAATTTCTCCAAATCTTCTGGTTTTCTAATACTATGATGGGAATGGACCCCATTCCTAAGTCAAAGTACAGTTAAAGTTCATGAAATTAGTATTGTTTCAATCTTTGATGTCAGCCAAAAGTGCTCTTCGCAGCACCTGCAATATGCACAGTAATGACTCCTTCTGCAATTTGTATGGGGTTACCTGGATTGGTAACATATCTAAATACGATTGTAGATTATTTTTTATAAGACTTGTTGCTCCTACTACTGTTGGAACTGTCTGGGTATCTTTCTTCCACATAGCTCTCATTTCTGCCTGCAAATCCTGATATTTTATGACTTTGTGTCTCTCTGTATGCAAGACACTGTAGTTACTGGGTGTGGCAGTTTCAATGATCAATGCTACTTTTGTCTTCTTTTCCTGGACCACTACATCCGTTTTTCTAGCATCTGTCTTTTGAGCTGTTGGTAATGGGTAATCCCATGTGATATAAACTTCATCATTGCTTTGTGGCTCATGTTTCCAATATTTTTCAGCCACTTCAGTACCATAATGTTTGCACAATCCCCAGTGCAACAGTCTTGCCACATTAGTATGCCTTTCAGTATGAGGTCCTCCTGCCATCAATATGTCACAACCAGCATCAAGGTGTGTGACTGTTTCCAATTCGGCTTTACAAAACCTAAATTTGTCTGTTTCTTCCACATGTTCAATGGACTTTGTAAACCAGCACAAACACAGCCCACTATTTTGGGCTGCCAATATTAACCTTTCATCTCTTGGTTTGAATTTGCCGCTCCTTAACCATTCCTGTGTTCATTTCTGATCAACATGAGCTTCTTTCAGAAGTTTTCTATACTTACAACTATAGTTAGGATTTTTCCACATTTCTTGCCATCTCATCTGGTCCTTCACCTTATATCCTTTCTTTTGTTTTTTGGCACATTCAGTTGCTGCCTGTTTTTTTTCTACTTCTGGTTTGAGTTCCATTCCTGTTTGATGCCTATATGCTTCTGCTAAATTAAGCAGAGAAGTCATCTTCGATTTAATCTCTTCATGTTTCAAAACTTTCACTATATTTGGGTCTTGTGAGGTCAGCAGATATGTGTGGAGTCCCACAGTTGCTGATCTATACATGTAATCAATTTCAAGGAGGCCCATCTCTCCTCAGGAACGGGGAATATATAATCTTGATATACACTGATTTTTATAAATCATTTGGTGAGCATGAAGCATCCTTCTTGTTTTCCTATCTAATCTATCCAACATGTTTTGGGGCCAGTCAATCACTCCAGAACTGCAAGTTAGGAAAGGGAGAGCAAATTGGTTTATAGCTTGGATTTTGTTCCTAGATGTCAATGCTGTTTTCAAAATTAATAAAATTCTATATAACTGTTGTTATTCTCCTTAAGATCTGCATCCAAAATCCCAATCTCTCCTTGTTTCTTGCGTCCCCCCCCATTTCATCATCATCCCTTTCCAGTTTGAATTATATGTTTCTCCTTGTGCTATGTATAGGAGCCTAAATTGTGTAGCTCTGAAATACCCCCTCAAATCAATAATCCCAATCTGTCTTGCTCTAGTGGAAGAATCTACGAATCCCACTTGATGCTGTCTTCCTCTCCTAGATAAAATCCTTCAGTTATTTATTAATTGCTGTCAACAGCTTCACCTGTGGCTGATAAAAATACACCTGACCTGTGTAGAAGACTAAAGAGACTAAAAACTTTTAACTGCTTGTATCTTATTATCCCTATCCATATAACAAAGCTTCCAGTTTCTCGGTTTTCATATTATCTTTTGTTTAGTCTGTTCCCACATATCCTTAGCCGCCACACCTGAATCATTTTTAATCCATACTCCTAAGCACATCATTTTATCATGTTCTCATAAATATGGATATTGCTGAACCAATTCATGTGTGGGTAAATAATTTACAGCTTTTGCCTTTGTTTTAGCTTCATTAATTTTATATCCCAAAAAAAATATGAAACTGTCTCAAAATGTTTCAAAGCACTGAAATGTCCTTTTCTGGTTTTATCAGGTATAAAATAATATCATCTGCAAATATAGCTACCTTTTCTTGTCTACCATACCAATTATATCCTTGAATTTTGAGTCCCTTGTTTTGCCAGTAGTTCTAATCAGAGAGGAGCCAGACCATTTTAATTTTCACCTCCAGTTCCCCCATGCATCCTCCTAATCAACCTTATAGTTTTATCAGGGAATGCCAAATTCCTCATACAATCCAAACTTAATCTATCAAATGCTTTCTCTGTATCTAGACCCACCAACATCAGTGGTATTTTCTTACATGCTTCTTCCATCTGGATCATCAATGTTCAGTTAATGTTATTGAATGTTTGCCTCCCCTCAAGAAAACCACATTTATCCATATCTATCAATTATGGCATCACATTTTCCATTCTTCTAGCCATTATAGGCATACACACTTTCTAATCATGGTTTAGTATTGAAATAGTCCCATATGAAGCTGGATTTGATGGGTCTTTACCCTGTTTAGGTATTACAGATACCACCACTTTCTTCCAGGATGTTGGCACTTTTCTTGCTCTTAAAATACTTCTAAGCAAAATCTTCCAGATCTTTATCATTTTTTTTCCTTCCTAGTTTCCAAATGTCCACCAGAATGCCATCTATTCCTGGTGACTTTCATGTGGATTGGTTATATATCACCATTTCGTCTCATCTCCTCTTATCCTGGGAGTAATTAGCCTAATCTGCTTCTAAACTTGCATATTCAATTCTTCCATAAACATTTCTATTTGTAACTTTTTTTGATTTCCATATCTCTCTGATTTATACAGATTTTCATAGAATTTCTGAAATAATTCTAGTAACCCCACATGATCTCTTGTTATCGTCCTTGTTATAGGCTCCCTAAGCTTGGCAACAGCCCTTTTTACTTTCTGTTGCCTGAGTTGTGCAAAGGTTTTTCTGCTCTAGAGTTATTATCAAAAAACAGTTGTTTAACAGCGGTCTTTCTAAACTCATGCATATTATCGAGGTAGTCTGGTATTTTATGTTTAGCATTCTGTAGGTGGTCCTCTTCTTGTTCTGTGAGATTCCCCGTATTTGCAATACTTTCACATTTGTCAGTCCCTCTGAATAATTCTTGTTTCTTCTTAACCATAGCTCCCTTTCTTTTATTTCCACACTATTTTTAAACTCCACTTTAATTTTATCACACTCCCTAGCTATATTTTCAGAAGAAATTTCAATCTTCTCTAATAGCTCCTGAATAATTTCCACTACCCATTCCTTAAATTCCTCTCTTTTGAACAGATAGGTGGGAAAACAGCAGTGTCTTATTTTTATTTCATTACCCTATGTTTTTATTTTAGTTATTATTGGTGCATGATCTGAAATAGTTATTGGGTGCGTATCAAGCCTTTCAATTAAGTGCACATGTTCCTGTGAAATGTAAATTCTATCTAGCCTAGCCCAGTTTTTGCATTTTGGGGAATAATATGCAAATTCACTCCGAACTCCCAGTATTGAATTTACATCTTCCATGCCAATTATTTTCATAAATCTCTTTAAAAATCTACCCTCCTTTGTTATATTTTCAATAATGGGTCCCCCAGACACATCTTCACTGCTGCAAATCAGATTCCAGTTACCAGCTATAAGTGATATTCCTTGCTGAAAGCTGATTATTTCTCCCAGAATTTTCTTAAGCTCCATTATAGCAGTTTCAGGTAGAATATAAATACATGTAAGTGTAATCCTCCTCCCTTGCAATTAGACCCTTAGTATTACAAATCTGCAATTATTATCTTTTTATCCTGTTATATCACTATTGGAGCTTCTCTTGCAATTAATATAAGTACTCTTCTTTTCCTTTGTCCCAGGTATTCCACTGAATAACTGTCCTGAAACTTTCTTTATCAAATTCTCATGTTCATAGGGTCATAGGTTCATAGGTAGGTACTAGGCTATCAGCCCAAGGGCCTAAGTAAGCCTAGCCAACAAGGTTCCCTGGCTTACACCACACAAGAAAGTTAATTTCCTGTGCCCCTGTCAAGCAGAGCCACAGAAGTGATCCCCAGGGTGTATTTCCTATCCACTCATCAAGATTTTTCTTGAAGAGTGCTAATGAGGAACTTTGCTTGACATAGATGGATAGCTTGTTCCAGAGTATAGGAAGTCTCTGGGACAGGAATATAACCCTCCAGCATGTCCTGTTTATTATGGTGACAAGGTTTAGGTCCCTAGAGCATGTAGCTCAGAGGAATTGGGATTTCTTCAGGTGTAGCATGTCTAACAGCTCTGGGTTTAACATAGCTTTATATGTTAGGCAGAGATCTCCTCAGAGTAGACGATATGCTACAGAGTAAAGCTGGAGTTTTTTGAGATAGTCAGTGTAGGGCATCTGTCTGAGGCCAGTAATCCTCTTTGTGAGGTACTTCTGTGGCCTTTCCAACTGCTGCAGATGTCTTGTGAGGTACATTCCAAAAGGGGTGTTGTACTCTATAATGGGTCTAATGAGTGCCGAGTAGAGTGGAACAATGACCTCTTTTTTTCCTGGATGAGAACCCTTTTGTGATGAGGTGTGCCACATAGAAGGATTTCCTGACTACTGTGGCAATGTGATTATCGAAGGAGAGACTACTGTCCACCTGGGTCACAAGGTCTCTTATCACCCATTCGGCATTAAGTAGACTGCCGTTTATGTGGTAGTTCATGGGTACAGAGTTTTTACCAAAGGGGATGACAATGCACATTTTGGCATTGAGCTTGAGGCCATGCCTCTGACACCAAGCATCTGTCTCAGTGAGGCCCTTTTGTAGGATGTCCATATCATTTGGGGACTCTACTATGGCTCCTCGTTTGCAGTCATCTGCGAACATCATTATCCAGAGGCTTTCTGTGTTAGCCTGTACTTCAGAGAAGTAGATACCAAACAGGAGAGGTCCCAGGACTGAACCCTGTGGTACTCCACTTGTCACTGGTTTGAAGTCAGATTTGGAGTCTACAACTTTTACAGTGTGGGTTCTGTCAGTGAGCCAGTTAGCAACCCATCTTGTGACATAGGGATTTATACCTAGTTTAGTGAGTTTAGCTATAATTCCATAATGGAGAATTGTGTCAAAACCCTTGGCGAGGTCAAGATAGGCTGTGTGAACCACCTTACCCTCGTTTACGGCTTTGGTGACTGCCTCAAAGAAGTTGATCAGGTTCAGAAGGTATGATCTGCCTTTCACAAACCTGAATTGGGTGGGGTCCAGAGTTTAGAGGTTACCAATGTCTTTGTTTATGAGTTCCATGATGATACGTTCCATGGCCTTGCAGACCAGGCTTGTCAGGCTAATAGGGTGATAGTTCACAGGATCAGTGGTGGCTCCCCCTTTGTGGAGTGGGACAACTGTTGCTGTGCGCCATTCAGTGGGCACAAAACCTGATGTGAGATTATGACTGTACATGGTGCTTAGGTGGGGAGCCAGTTCGTTCTGAAGTTTGTGTAAAATGCAGCCTGGGATGTTGTCCAGTCCCATGGATGCTGTGTTTTTGGTTTTAGAAAGTGCAGCTTTTACCTGCATAGATGTGATTACAAGGACTCTGCATTCTTCCTGTAAAGATATGGGCCCTTTAGGGGGTGAGAGGGGGGTAAAGTTAGCACTGAACCTATCTGCCAGGATGTTGGCAATATCAGTTGTTTCTGTAATTTTCGTGCCATTGTGCTGTAACTCAGAGCAGATCTGGGTGTTGCCATTGAGCTTCTTGACATAGCTATAGAATGCTTTGTGGTTGCCCTTAGAATCAGTGGTGATTTTATTTTCATAGCTAGCTTTGGAGGATCTTATAAGGGATCTCAGCTTCTTACTGAGACTGAACAGGGAGCTCTTTCACTCATGGGATTTTACTCTCTTTTGCAACAGTTTCTTCCTTCTGCTGTAGAGTTTGTTTATGGCAGGGGACCACCAGATTGGTTTCCTTTTTTTGGAGGATAGTGTCTTGGTTCTGTTTGGGATAGCACGATCCATGCACTTGTGAATGTGGTTATAGAGTGTCTTTGTGTAGGATTCAGCAGTCATAACTGTATTGTCCATTTGCATGGGTGTTATGAAATTCACCACTTCTGTCTTAAGGAGCATGAAGTTGGCTTTGGAGAAATCTTTTACCATGGTTTCGTTAATGGTGGGTGGAGGCGGGATGTGGATATCTAGGGTGATTAGCTTATGGTCGGATCTGACCAACGAGGAGTTGACTTCAGGTGTGGAACACCAGTCACTCATGTTGGTAATGACTAGGTCTGGGATATTGTTGCCCCTGGTGGGGGTGTGGATAAGTTGATCCAGGGCATTGGAATTTATGAATTCCAGAAAGTGTTGAAAGAAGGATATGGTACATGAGTAGTTTTCCCAGTTAATGGGGTAGTAGAAATTGCCCATTGTTAGGGTGTTTGGTTAAAACCTAATATTTTCCAGTACATCAAGAAAAGAGGAGTGGGAATCCTGGGGCATGGTGAGGGATCTGTAGCAAGCTACAATTTGGATTGCAGTTTTGCCCAGAGTTAGTTGCACTTGGATAACCTCGGATGCATTATGCTGCACAACTAGCCTGGAGGTGTGGATATCCTTAATGAATATGGACACATCTCTGCCCTTGGTGTTCTGGTCCAGGTTAGATGGCCAAAAAGTGTGGTATGAATTATAGCCTGGTAATGCAGGGGTGCTGTCTAGAGCCTTGAACCAGGTCTCAGTCACTGCACAGATATCGATGTTCTCCATTTTAAGGAGTGCCTTGAGTGAGTGCATTTTGAGATTTAGACTTCTAGCATTGAGTGGCATTACCCTCAGTTTTTGCTTGCCTGTTCTTGTTACAGTGGTGAATTTGTCATTTGAACCTTGCCTAAAAAAGGCACTATAGGGAAGACAGGACCCTTAGCCAGTATCTGGAATCCCAGGGGCGACAGGTGCAGGCCATCTCTGCAAAGCATTGTGGTCTGTCAAGCATGTTGTTCCAGGCAGACAGATACTGGATCCCCTTGGAATGACACCAGAAGCTTAGCAAATTGTTAAAGTCAATCATTTTGTCCTTGTACTGCGGTATCATTCTGGGCGATGGCATAATGCTACTCAGGGCTAGGGTCATACCTGTCTGGGGTACAAAATCGGAGAGCTCTTCCATGTCTCTTTTTATGTAGTCCAGAGAGGTAAGTCTCAGGTCATTCGCACCAACATGGACAATGACAGAGTCATATTTGTACTTGTTGTGGAGTGACCTGAGTGCATGGGTTATGTGGCAAATCCTGGCACCCGACAGGAAGCTGACAGTAACCTTCTCCTTGTTTAGCCTGTTGAGTGGAACATCAGTGTGCCTGACTATAGAGTCACCTATGACTAGTGTGTTGGGTACATTGGTTTGCCTTATGGGCTGTGGTTTATCGGCACACTAAGTCTGTTGGCTATGTGTCATTTGGGTTGTGTTTGGGAGTGGAGGTTGCTTGCGTTTCTGCTTTGGAGATCTCTGTTGCTTGAGCAGATTATTATTGAGAGTCTCTGCGAATGTTTTTGTGTTTCTATGTGTGAATTTTGGTGGTGTAGGTTTAGTGGGACTATGTGATGAGTGTGGTGTGGTGCAAGTGTTTACCTTCTCCTCTTGACTGTCAAGTTCAGTCTTGGTTGGAGAGAGCTTTACCTCCAGTTTGGCTAGATAAGTGCATCTCTCACAGGTTGTGGTGTTGGGTGGTAGGAGGAGAGGGTTGTCTGTGTACACGAGGCAATTGCTACATTGACCCAAGATGCTCAGATACATCAGGTAGACAGGACAGAATACTGGGAGCTGACCCCTGGACATGCCTGAATAAAAAACTATTTTCTTAGACAATTGAGGAAAGTGAGTATAAGAGGTTTTCTTTTCAATAAGCAAGTGAGGAAAGTAAGTACAAAAACTGTTTTCATCTAGGTAAAGAGGAAGGTGCTGTAGTAGTTTGTAGCTTATTTAGTGCTAACAACAAGTTCTGAACAAGTGTTGAGCACGAATAAGCAAATTCAAGTGCTAAAACTAAGAATCTGCACCTGAATGTTGTGGTAGATTGGCTACCTAGTGCTTACCACTCCCACTGATAAGCTAGAATGCTTCCCTCCAACACAGAAAGGTTTAGGGGGCTCAGAAGCTTACAGACAGTCCTGGTTACAGAAAATCTGTATCTGGACTAGGCTAGCTACAGGAAAGGCAGGAAACAAGCTTAGAACATTTTTTTGGAAAGTGGAAAGGGAAAAAGGAGAAACAGAAGATAATTCAAAATTAAGCACCTAAGTGGCTTGCCCTTCACAGATGTTCTCTCTGTATTAGGTAGAATGAGCTAGCAACACTAGACTGGAGTAGAGATGGGATAGTGCTGAACAGATGGGACTGGTGCAAGTGTCTGAATGCAAAATAAGATCTTACTGTACTTGGTTGAGTGAGCAAATGAGAAAGACCCAGGAGGAGTGTTCAAACACAAATTTACAGGAGGGGCGGGCAATTCCAAAGCCACCAAGATTAATACCGAAACAAGAACAGGGAGGGAGGGAGGGCAGGAAACTGCAAAAAGAGAGAGAGAGAGACCACAGTATTCTGTGAAACAATTAAATAGAAAAATAAATAACTACAGAGAGACACAGATCACAATATTCAATGAAACAATTAAATAGACAGAAAAATAAAATGCAGTACAATCTTTTAATACTGCAAGTTTGTACTTTACTCAGCTAGTAATGCAGTTGATTGTAGGTATGTAGCAGAAGCCAAACAACTCAGATATTGAGCAGTAATAAATTCAAAGATATGTGACTAACACTTATAAATACAGAGAAACCATCTAGGCTAAGAGTTTCACACTGAATGTCAATGAAGTGAAACACAATAGCTTCACTAACTGCAGAGACAGAGAGAGACCACAGTATTCTATGAAACAATTAAACATAAAAATAAATAACTACAGAGAGACACAGACCACAATATTCAATGAAACAAATAGACAGAAAAATAAAACGCAGTACAATCTTTAACACTGCAAGTCTGTACTTAACTCAGCTGGTAATGCAGTGAATTGTAGGTATGTAGCAGAAGCCAAACAACTCAGATACTGAGCAGTAATAAATTCAAAGATATGTGACTAACACTTATAAATACAGAGAAACCCTCTAGGCTAAGAATTTAACGATGAATATCAATGCAGTGAAACACAATAGCCCCCACTTACTGCAGAGAAAGAGAGAGACCACAGTATTCTATGAAACAATTAAATAGAAAAATAAATAACTACAGAGAGACACAGCCCACAATATTTAATGAAACAATTAAATAGACAGAAAAATAAAATGCAGTACAATCTTTAACACTGCAAGTTTGTACTTTACTCAGCTAGTAATGCAGTTGATTGTAGGTATGTAGCAGAAGCCAAACAACTCAGATATTGAGCAGTAATAAATTCAAAGATTTGTGACTAACACTTATAAATACAGACAAACCATCTAGGCTAAGAGTTTCACACTGAATGTCAATGAAGTGAAACACAATAGCTTCACTAACTGCAGAGACAGAGAGAGACCACAGTATTCTATGAAATAATTAAACATAAAAATAAATAACTACAGAGAGACACAGACCACAATATTCAATGAAACAAATAGACAGAAAAATAAAACGCAGTACAATCTTTAACACTGCAAGTCTGTACTTAACTCAGCTAGTAATGCAGTGAATTGTAGGTATGTAGCAGAAGCCAAACAACTCAGATACTGAGCAGTAATAAATTCAAAGATATGTGACTAACACTTATAAATACAGAGAAACCCTCTAGGCTAAGAATTTAACAATGAATATCAATGAAGTGAAACACAATAGCCCCCACTTACTGCAGAGAAAGAGAGAGACCACAGTATTCTATGAAACAATTAAATAGAAAAATAAATAAATACAGAGAGACACAGCCCACAATATTTAATGAAACAAATAGACAAAAAAATAAAATGCAGTACAATCTTTAACACTGCAAATTTGTACTTTACTCAGCTAGTAATGCAGTTGATTGTAGGTATGTAGCAGATGCCAAACAACTCAGATATTGAGCAGTAATAAATTCAAAGATTTGTGACTAACACTTATAAATACAGAGAAACCATCTAGGCTAAGAGTTTAACACTGAATATCAATGAAGTGAAACACAACAGCCCCCACTTACTGCAGAGAGAGAGAGAGAGAGAGACCACAATATTCTATGAAATAATTAAATAGAAAAATAAATAACTGCAGTGAGACACAGATCACAATATTCAATGAAACAATTAAATAGACAGAAAAATAAAATGCAGTACAATCTTTAACCCTGCAGGTTTGTAGTTAACTCAGCTAGTAATGCAGTTGATTGTAGGTATGTAGCAGAAGCCAAACAACTCAGATATTGAGCAATAATAAATTGAAAGATATGTGACTAACCCTGATAAATAAAGAGAAACCCTCTAGGCTAAGAGTTTAACAATGAATATCAATGAAGTGAAACACAATAGCTCCCACTTACTGCAGAGAGAGAGAGAGAGAGAGAGACCATAGTATTCTATGAAACAAATAGAAAAATAAATAACTACAGAGAGACACAGACAACAATATTCAATGAAACAATTAAAGAGACAGAAAAATAAAATGCAGTACAATCTTTAACACTGCAAGTCTGTACTTTACTCAGCTCATAATGCGGTTGATTGTAGGTATGTAGCAAAAGCCAAACAACTCAGATATTGAGCAGTAATAAATTCAAAGATATGTGACTAAGACTTATAAATACAGAAAAACTCTATAGACTAAGAGTTTAACAATGAATATCAATGACGTGAAACACAATAGCCCCCACTTACTGCAAAGAGAGAGAGAGAGAGAGAGAGAGAGACCACAGTATTCCATGAAACAATTAAATAGAAAAATAATTAACTGCAGAGAGACACAGACCACAATATTCAATGAAACAATTAAATAGGCAGAAAAATAAAATGCAGTACAGTATTTAACACTGCAAGTTTGTACTTAATTCAGTAATGCAGTTGATGGTAGGTATGTAGCAGAAGCCAAACAACTCAGATATTGAGCAGTAATAAATTGAAAGATATGTGACTAACACTTATAAATACAGAGAAACCCTTTAAGCTAAGAGTTTAACATTGAATATCAATGAAGTGAAACACAATAGCCCCCACTTACTGCACAGAGAGAGAGAGAGAGACCACAGAATTCTATGAAACAATTAAATAGAAAAATAAATAACTACAGAGAGACAAAGACCACAATATTCAATGAAACAATTAAATAGAAAAATAAAATGCAGCACAATTCAGTTCTTTTCAAGTGTGTCTGGTGTAGAATAGCTATTTTCACTCTACATTTCTTAACATAGTTCATTACTCTTTCTTTTTTGTATTTATCTGTGAGACTATTGACATTTAAAGACATTGCAGAAAGCATCATTGTGTTAAAAATGTATTATTCCTACCTTTTATGTGTGACAGCTTTTTAAAGTGTCTAATTCCAGCTTTTGTGTTACATGCAGACATTGTTTGAAAGGTTGATCTTTTATTCAGGTGTTCCTTTTCATACCCATTTGAGCCTATGTCACATCTTGCAAAACTTTTTTGTTTTGTTGAAAGCCCTCAAAACACACACACACACACACACACACACACACACACACACACACACACACACACACACACACACACACACACCCTCAATGGCCCCCTAAAACCTATTAATACTAACACAGAAAATATGTAAATATTCAAATACTGAAGTTTTACCCTCCTAATAAGAACAAATGTCCCAAACTGACAGCAAC
This sequence comes from Protopterus annectens, assembly GCF_019279795.1. Lineage (NCBI taxonomy): Eukaryota > Metazoa > Chordata > Ceratodontiformes > Protopteridae > Protopterus > Protopterus annectens. Next base: position 1,128,694,793 of record NC_056726.1, read on the forward strand.
ACAAACAGACTTCTGTTAACCTAAAATACGTGCAGAATTTTTTTACTGCTGGACAGGCAGAAAGAAAGATGCTGGATAATTTTATAGGTGGTAAGAAACTGTGTACATATCTGTTGATGAGGTAGTTCTAACCAATTTAGGTTTTTTGTGCTATACAGTGGTGGGTTCTGAAAGGAGTTTTCTGCAAATTTTGCAACTTTGTTATAGCATTGTTGAAGTTGTAATTTTTGTGAAGCCTGAAGGTCAGAAAGGATGGGAGTACCATAAAGAAGTTGGGGGAGGAGATAAGTAATGGCAAGTTTAATTTTAGTTGTGTTTGAGAAAGTTTTTTGGCTCTCAGAAGCACTCCTAGTTTTTTTATGAGTTGTTCTTATACAATTTTGTATATGCAGGTCAAATGTAACATTATCATCCACTATCACCCAGAATAATTTGCTATGATAAGTGACTTCAAGGGTTGTATTATCAAGAAAGAGGACTTTAAGTTTTGTTTTAACCAAGAAAGGGGGAATGAGGGGGAAAATACTTTCATTCCCTCTCTCATGATAATTTGTGTTGATCATGAGTTTTTAGTTATGAAGCTATGTTTACATCCCCAGACACATGATATTACAAAATATCCCTAAACAGCCATGCTATACAATGGTTTCAATCGTATCTTAGTGGAAGACAGCAGGCTGTCCTTTGGCAGGACAAACTCTCCACCCGTCTCCCCATTACCCTTTGTGTCCCTCAAGGCTCCATATTAGGTCCCCTTCTTTTCTCCCTCTTTATCAATGACCTCCACACTGTAATCCCAGATGCAACCTGTATACAATATGCCAATAACCCCACCCTGATCTGCTCAGCCTCTACCCCTAAAAGATCTCCTTAGTTTAACCCAGAAAACCTTAAATACAGTGGAAAACTGGATCTCTAATCAACAGCTGATATTAAACCCTAAAAAAACAAAGCTATTGCTCTTCTCCCCTACTCGCAAATCCTCTCAACCTTCATAACATCTAACAATGGGACAATAATCTCACCAGATATGTATAACAAACGTCTGGGTGTTATAATAGACAACAACCTCAAATATGATATGCATGTAAACCAAACTATTAAAACTGTTAATAAAAAACTTGGCTCTCTATACAAAAATAAACCTTTTCTCGCCCCTCTAGCTAGGACTGTCATTGCCCGTAGCCATCTGCTTTCAACTCTACTCTATGCCTCACCAATACTCACTAACTTGAACAAAACTGATCTCAGTAAACTCTCTAGCTGCTACAATCAAATTTCCAGGTTTGCCACAGGAACTCCCTACAGGACACACCATTGTCAAAATCTACACCTCTTAGGTTGGCTAGAACTCCCCAGGCTAATTCAGTTTAATCAACTTACTGTAGCATTCAAGGTTATTAACCATCCAGAAAAACTTCCTCCCTTAAAAACATTATCCATCCCTACAAAAACGCTAGTTCTCCTCGTTCCACTACAAAACTTTTGGTTCAGTCTGTTAAAGCTAACAACCTATCTGGAGAATCTTTGTTTACAAATTCAGTAGGCAAAACCTGGAATTCACTCCCATCTGATCTGACTCTGAACCCCTCCCTTAATCCGTTAAAAAAAATATAACCCAGTATTTTAAAACTCACTGGTTATGTCCTTGCTCTAACCCTGTCTAAAGCTTCATCTACTTCTATATCCCTGTAATTTCTTATTCATAGAAAGTAACCTCTTACACTAAATGGAAAAGAGAAACTGTAATATCTTTGCAGATACTCTGTATATAAGCTGCACCTATAGGTTTGATAAGAGAAACTGTAAAATATTTGTATATATTTCTGTATATAAACTGTATTCTTCATAAGCTTGAAATGTGAGACTGTAACTTGTATGTTAATACAATATGTATGTGCATATACTGTAACTTGCTTGTCTTTATCTGTTTGTAAGTTTGGAGCTTTTATCCCTGAGCCACTCCTGAATATGGACATGCATCCAGTCAGACTATCCCAGTCAATAAATGTAAAATAAATAAATAATAAATAATAATTATTCAATGATGTTGTTGGGGCTGTAAAACGTTTTTGGGGTGCTAAATATGAAAACTGTCATGGCAGTTTTTTTAACTGCAAAGCACTGCCATTTTTTCTGAGCTGTAAATAAAATATTTTTTCTGAAATAATTTTTTCTAAATAATGTTTTGTTAGCTATAAATAACTTTGTTTTTATACACACTATTACATATTAGATATTACTAGACAGATATATATTTATCCACAATAAAAAGTGGCAGGACCCAGAAATGGCAACTAATCCAACTTTATTCACTAAAACAACCACAATTAGTGCATTCAGATCAGCGAAATCAGATCATCATCAAACTTCATCATCAGATCTGATGAAGTTTGTTTATTACAGATGAAAGCACTAATTGTAGTTGTTTTAGTGAAAAAAGTTGGATTAGTTGCCATTTCTGGATCCTGCTGCTTTTTATTGTGGATTTTACAGTTTGTGGTTGGTATTTGTGAATTTCAACAAATATATATTTATATTTTAGTGTTCTAGTTAGATGATGTTTATGGTTAAATAGGTGTGTGTTTTTTCTTGTATCAATCTAGTTAGCTCTTTTTACTTATCTACCTATGTATAATATTTTAGTTCTTGTTACAGACCTGATAAAGGCTTCATTGCATTAGTTAGCTGAAAGCAATTTTAGTTAAAATCAGTCTTTTATGTGTATGTTATACTTTTCGTAATACCTGATTTGGGAATATGAGTTGCAAATAGATAGGTAGTGCTTTCCTTAACTAGGATTTAGATTGACCTAATCAGTAATAGTGTGTGGGGGTGGGGACTTGCTGTTCTAAAATGCACTTTTTATGGCACTGTTTATGTTGTTTGCCTTGAATAGGCTGGTTTAAAATTAAACAATACATATTTTCCACACCTACTTATAAGTGCATAAAAGCTGATATATTTAACATTGTAAAAAAATTCTGATTTTTGTTAATGAGGATCGCTTGTCTGTGATGAATAAAGGCTTGTTGCTTTGGAACACTATCTGTTTTTCATGATTTTTGGGAATTACTGTGACTGAGCTCATCAACAAAGTTTTAAGACCACTAGTTTTTCTGTTTTTTATCTTTAGTTTAATCTGGCTGCATAGTGATTACTTTCTCTCTTAAATATATTTTGAACCCAACAAAGGAAAAAAAAACTGTATTTTGTGATTATTGCAAAGCAAACCTCTTTTTACAGACCTTCTTGACAGCTATAAATTATGCACTGCTACATACGACTGTGAATTCTCTTACCTTATGTGCAGATACATTGAGAGTCTATCTCCATCCACAAGAAGAATGGACTGGATTCACAAAGGCTTGCATGGAGTCTAAGAGTAGAGTAAGACTTCATGTAGCCATCATGTCTGCCGAGCAATCCAGGAGGTAGGGGCGTGCAACAGAGCTCCCAAAATGAGTCTTAAACGGACAGGGCTAGGATATGCAAATTACCTCATTTGCTGCTGAAAGCTATGCAAATGAGGTAAATTTGCGATCCAGGAAACCCAAACCTGTCCGAGTAAGAGTAGTGTTATTTGCAGAAATGTACTCAGTTGACAACTGAGTACAGTTCTGCAAATAGCAAAACGGAGCCGTGATAGCTCCAAAAAAAGGATGCATCCAGTTGAGGAAGCATGCCAATGGCCAAAAATATGGTCATTGGCAATGTTCACCGATGCAAAATAAAAATAAAATATATTTTTTTATCCCGATCGCCAATGTTTAAGCATAGCGCAGCACTGCGCAAATGTGGTGTGCTCTAAAAACCAGAAAAACAAGAATTAAAATCCACAAATGTGGATTTTATAGTAATACCTAAATAATAATGCAAGGGAATGTCAGTCCAAAGACAACATGGCTACCAAGTAGAGGTTGCTAAGGGGGGAAGCTCAGTCTAAGACATGTAACCAAGCATTAGTAGGCAATCCTATGCAAATGAGGGTAAGGATAGTGAATCCCAAGTTTACATAGCAAATGAGCACAGTCAGTGGAGTGTAGGAGTAGGATACGGGGAGTATCAGAGTAGAAGATAGGTGACATCACGAGGGGGGTATGTATGAAAGAAGTGAAGCTCATTGGAGCAGAGTGGCATGTATATGCTGTCAGTTGCCCATCACTGGAAGAGGTGTGTCAACAGGTATCCTAGCTAAAGGCAAGAAATTGAAGGTGTATGCCGTGGATAACACCAAAGTTTCTTGTAGAAGAGCCTGCAACGTGTATGCACGTGTGTGCGTGTAGAACTGAGTAAGACTGTGTGTGCGCATGTGTGCACGCGTTTAAGCCAGAGTAAGCATGTGTAAGGTTGTTTAAAGTTGTGTAAGTGCGTTTGCGCTCGTGTGCGCTCGTTTTAGCAAGAATAAGCAAGTTTTAATCCATGTAAGCATGTGTGCGCATGTGTGAGCTGCTGTGCACGTGTTTGCTCTTGTGTGCACGGCGCTACCCCCCTGAAGAAACAGAAAGGGAAAAGGAAGCACAACAAATAGTAGGAAGTTAACCAGGGAGTACTAGCAGAGCTAACAGGTGTAAACAATCAGAAGCAGGCAATTACACAGGCAGTACACTAGCCCTGCCCAGCCCAGCACTTAAAACTCTGCAAACAACATTCCACTATGTATCTCTCAGAGACACTGCAACACTGCAGTAAGCTAATAGAAGTGAAAACTGAAAAAGCTTTACTGAGACAAAGAAATGTTAGGGGTTGCCATTGCTGTTATAAGGCAACATATGCAACATGCTGAGGGTGGTGACAATGCAAATGCTCCTGGACAACCCACAGTGAGGAGACAGAGAAGAGTGTACAGGCCCAGGGTAACCTATCAGGGGCTACATGAGCTGGAGATAGTGGAGCGCTATAGATTGGACAGAGACCTCATGCAGCCAATTGTTGAGCTTTGCAGGCCACACCTCACACACAGAACCAACAGAGGGGAACCCATCCCAGTGGAAACCAAGGTATGTGTTGGCCTAAGAATATTAGCAACAGGTACCTTCCAGAGACCAACTGGTGATATGATGGGGATATCACAGGCATTAGCATCCAGGGTACTGCACCAGTTCCTGAATGCCATGTCAGCACATGTCGGGGATCATGTATATTTCCCCAATTCCCGTGAGGTACTGGCCAGCAATATGCATCACTTCCAGCAAATAGCGGAATACCCTGAGGTAGTGGGTGCAATCGACTGCATGCACATATGCATCAAAGCACCAGCCGGTGAGCGGGGTAGGGTGTACTTTAACCGCAAGGGCTTCCCCTCCATCAACTGCCAGGTTGTGTGTGATGCCCAGGACATAATACTAAATGTGTGTGCTGGCTGCCCTGGAAGCTACCATGATTCCCATATTTGGCATCTGACACAGCTGTACCAGACATCTGCCAATGGGGACATCCCTCAAGGTCACCTAGTGGGGGATGCTGGCTATGCACTGGAGCCGTGGCTGATGACACCCACCAGAAACGCACACACACCTGAACAGGAACGCCATAATGAGGTACACGGACAAACACAAAATGTAATCGAGCATGTATTTGGGCTGCTCAAGTCACGGTTCCGGTGCCTGGACACATCTGGTGGAGCCTTGCAGTACTCACCAAATACATGTACCCAAATTGTCATGGTATGTGCTATGCTACATAATATGATCCTGCGAAAACAGCTGCAGCAGGACCAGCATAGGCCCGGGCCAAACAGCCCCCCACCATTGCCAAGGCCATCACAGGCAGAGCGTGACTCGGAGGAGGAACAACCTGAGCCTGCCCCAGTAGGCAGAAGAAAGCGTGCCCAGTATGCCTTGGCCTTGGCAAAGAGGCAACGCATAGCACATACACTGGCCCAGTAGGAACCCTGAAAATGATACCTCTCTCCGACACGCACAAAGAGTAAAAGGGATGCCTAACTTGACACTACCTGTTCTCAAACATGTATAGGGAGTGTAGTATGTGCATCCGACATAGGCAGCCCTGCAGCACCACCTGAGGCATGATTGCCATCTGTTAAGCAATATATAAGGCAGTGCTAAACAGCTTTCACCACCTATCAGTATATGTAAACAAAATTGCACACACTAACTAGCACAACTGTGGTCAATGTTGTGCAATATTGGCCAACGTTCAGCAATGTTTGTTAACATTGAGCAATGTTGGACAAGCGTGGTCTAAGTTGGGCATGTCCGAACAAAAGCCAACATGCCCATATTTGCCCACTGGCCCTTAAGCAGTCTGGTCTGCTCAGTATGAAAATGTAAAGCAGTGACAGGCCTCAAACCCAGGATACTGTGCACTATAGTCATAGTACTGAACCACTAAACCATAATATGTCAGTGGTCAGCCTGTATGAAGAAATGTTGATAGGTCTATGCAAAGTATCTCATGGAAACCCTGCAGGCATAGCATAATCCCCGTCGAGTTATGACACAAAGGTGAGCCCTGCAGTAAGAACAGAACCTGATTTTCACCACACATATAGTATAAATGTTAATATTGCTCATGTTCACACACATCTACAAATGTAGTGGACCTCAGACAGCAACATACTGAAAGGTCACACTGGGCATGCTCACATACTTGAATAAATGAGACAAATGTCAGGCAACAAAACACTGAAAGGCCGAACTGGGCATGCTCACACACTTAGGCCATGACTGAGTACAGCAGTGAGCCACACATATCCGGCAGTTGCATGTGTTAACCCAGGAACCTCACACTATCCACCAATCTGCCTTGTGCACACAGTTAAATGACAACAGACAAATATATAATATAGAGGAACCCTGTCAAAATCAAATATATTCTGCAGATACTTAGGTTGTTCATAGAAAGTGGGAAAGCAAAGAAGAAACAAAACCTGCAATCAGTATCATCAATAAACAATGTGCATCTCCAACATTATCATAGGTTCAGTGGTTGATACTAGGCTATCTGCCCTAGGGCATGTTCAAGCCTAGCCACAGTGTGTTTGGCTATCACAACCCTGTTAGATTAGTAGACTGTGCCTGTGAATAGTAGGTCACACAAGATAGCCCATTTATGTTTACTTTAATGTGCCTCTGTCTAGTAGGGACACAGAAGATATCCCAGGGGTAAACATACGATCACCCATCCACTCATCAAGATGTCTCCTGTAGGTGGTCAGTGGTGGGCTTTGCGTATGTGGGATTGGGATCCCATTCCAGAGTGAGTGGAGCCTCTTGGATAGGAATCTGTCCCTCCAGCATGTCCTATTAACATCTGTGCTGAGGTTTTCATCCCTGGAGCATGTAGCTCTAAGGGATTTGGATATCCTGAGGTGGATCATGTCCATGAAATCTGGGTTGGACATGGCTTTAAACAACAGGCACAGATCGCATCCGAGTAGGCAGTAAGTGACTGAGTAGAGCTGGAGTTACGTTAGCCAAAGTGCGCAGGCCATCCGTGTGAGTCCCTAGGTCTACTTGGAGAGGTAATCTGTGGCCATTACAGTTGCTGCAGGTGTTGGGTATGATACATCCCAAATAGGGCATTGTATCCAAACATGGGCCTGATGACTATAGGGGCACAATGACCTCACTTGATTTAGATGTGAAACCTTATAGGATAAGGTGGGCTATATAGAAGGTCTGTCTAACCACTTTGGCAATGTGATTGTCAAAGGTGAGAGTACTAAGTACTCGTGTCCCCAAATCCATAACAACTCCTACCATACATAATGTATTACCACCAATATGGTAATGTGTGGGCACGTTGTCACTCCCAAAGGGGATGACTATGCATCTAATGGCATTTAGCTGTAGGCCATGGCTCTGGCACCAGTTATCCATCTCTGTGAGACCCTTTTTGAGGATGCTTGTGCCAGCTGGAGAGTTGATTATGGCACCCAGTCATCTGAGAACATGGTCAGCCATATTCCTCCTGTGATAGCCTGTACATCAGAGAAATATATACTGAACAAGACAGGTCCCAGGACTGAGCCTTGTGGGATGCCACGTGTAACTGGTGTATAGTCAGACATGTCACCTGCAAAACTGACCATGTGGGTGCTATCCCTGATCCAGTTAGCAATCCATCTTGTGACATATGCATCGATATCGAAGCTGGTCAGCTTATGTAAAATGCCTGAGTGGTGTATTGTGTTGAAGGTGTATGCGAGGCCCAGGTAGGCTGTGTGGACAACCTTCTCTCCATCTATGGACCTGGTAACTGTTTAAAGAAGTTGAACAGGTTCAAGAGGCAAGATCTACCCTCAACAAAGCCAAAATGTGTAGGATCCAGTGTCTGTAGGTTCCCGATGTCTATGTGTATGAGTTCCATCATGATACGCTCCCAGCTTTGCAGACCAGGCTAGTTAAGCTTATAGGGCGATATTGTCCATGGTCCACTGTGGCACCACCCCTGTGGAGCGAGAACACTGTTGCTGTACGCTATTCCTTGGGTACACATCCTGTAGTGACTCTGATAACGAACAATGACCTAATGTGAGGGTTACGTTCGTCATGAAGCTCGTGTAAGATGCAAGCTGGGACACCGTCAGGTCCCATTGATACTGTGATGTCTGCTTTGGAGAGGGCAGCACACACCTGTACATCTGTGATGTCAGGGAGGCTACAATCTGTTGGGATGGACATTTGCTCTGTAGGGGGGAGACATTTGCACTGAACCTGTTTGCCAGGATGTTAACAATGTCTGTGGGTTCAGTGGATGTTATGTCATTATGCAGTAACTCACAGCATATCTTGGAGTTTCCACCCAGGTTCCTGACATATCTAAAGAAGGCCTTGTGATTGTCCTCAGTGTCTGGTGCAGATTTCTGTTAGCAGCGGGCCTTAGATGAATACATGAGTGATCGTAGCTTTCTGCCAGTACTGATCAGAGATGCCTTCCCATGTTGGGATTGTGCTCTATCATGTAGTAGCCACCCCCTTTCATTGTATGGGTTATTAATGGCTGGGGTCCACCAGACAGGTCCCCTGCCTTTGGAGGAGTGAGTGATGTTGTTATTTGGGATAGCACAATCCATGCATTCCAGTAGTTGTCCATAGAATGCGTTCGTAAAGGATTCAGCGGTCTGAGCCGTAGTTACCACTGTCCCAGGGTCTTTGTAGGATACCACCTTGGTTTGTAGAACTGTGATGTCTGCTTTTGAGAACTTCTTCACAGGGATTACCTACTATGGGTGAGGGGTATACCTCTGGTGTGGAACATACAGTCCCCATGTTGGTGATGATCAGGTCCAATATGTTCTCCCCTCTTGAGGGTGTGGTGAGCAGGTGTGCCATAGCATTTGAGTTTATATATGCCAGCAACAGTTGTGCGAGGGTGTTGTTGCTTGTGTAGTATTCCCAGTCAATGTTTGGGTAGTTGCAGTCACCCAATATAATGGTGTTTGGAGAGACCTACATATCCTCCAGTGGAGTACCTGGGTTTGGGAGGGTGGTCTGTAGGAGGCTACAAACTGAAAGGCAGGTTTGCCCACTGTCAGTTGCACATGAATGGTCTCTGATGCTTCGTGCAGTATTAATAACCTGGAGGTGTGTGTATCTGTGATGTATATGTATACACCCCCTATTAATGTTGGCCGGTCTGAGTCATGTGTCCAAAAAGCATGGTATGAAGTATAACCTGGTAGTGCTGGTGTGCTTTTGTGAGCCTGAACCAGGTGTGTGTTACTGCACAGATATCGACATTCTCCATACTGAGTAGAGTCCTGAGTGTGTGCATTTGAGGGTTAGACAGCAGGTGTTGAGCAGCATTACCCTTAGTTTCTTTTACCTTGTAACGTCTATGGAGGTGGGTTGTGTCATGAGCCTTGCTTAAAAAAGCCACTATGGGGGTGGTAAGAGACTTAGCCAGTATTCGAAAGTCTAGGTGTGACAGGTGCAAGCCACCCATAGCGAAGCTACGTGGCATGTCGAGCATGTCATCCCAGGCTGACAGACACTGGATCCCCTTTGAATGACACCAATATGTCAGTCAACTGTTAAAAGTGATCAGTTTGTCTGTATACTGTGACATCATTTCTGGTGAGGGTAGGATGCTACACAAGGTCAGGGTCATACTGTCCTGGGTGACATGGTCAGAGAGCTCATCTTTGTCACATGTCATGTAGTCCAGGGAGGAACGTCTGAGGTTATTCACAACAGCATGGACCATGATGGAGCCATATATGTACTTGCTGTGGAGTGACCTGAGTGCATGTGTTATGTGGCGGATCTTGGCACCCGACAAACAGCTCAAAGTGACCTTCTACTTGTTCAGCCTGGTGAGTTGGACGTCAGTGTGTCTGACAATGAGTCACCTATGACAAGTGTATTAGGTGTGTTCCTTAGCCCTAAGGGCAGTGACTGTGTGGCACACTGACTTTGTGAACTATGTGATATGTGGGTATTGTTGTGGGGTAGTGGTTGGTTGTGTGTCTGCTTTGGAGGTCTCCGCTGCTTAGGCAGAGTTTATGTAGAGCCTCCGATGTGTTTTAATGTATTGTCTTTGCTGTCGCTGTAGGTCCATGTGAGACTGGATTTGTGGTGTGTGTGGTTACCTTCTCCACCTGATAGACTGTGCCAGTCATGGGTCAAGAGAGCTCAGCCTCCTGTTTGTCTATATAGTTGCATCTCTCACATATATCTGAGTTTGTTGAGAGGAGGAGAGGGTTGTCTGTGTACATGAGGCAGTTGTAACATTGCGTCAAAAGTCCAATATTCACCAGCTGGACTGGAGAGTACACATGAAACCAACCTTTGGACATGCCAGGATATTATGATGGCATATTCTGTTGACTGATCACAAAGGATCAGTAGGGTGGTAAGTGTGTAAAAGAGTACAACAGCGGTGTAGTGCTCATGTTAGTCAGTGTTTTGGAAAGATCATCTGTGAATGAGTCCAGACAGAACCATGACACCACCTTCAGATATGTCATAAATAGCAATGTACACTCATATATGTCCTGAGTCAGGGCCAACTGTACCTGACTGACAATGCTGACAACCTGTCAGACAGGCCCATACATTCATACCCACCTCCCACTGACAAAAGGCCCTATCATCATACCAGGAGATACCACATGTGGAATGAGTAAACAGCACCTCCCAAAGCCAAAAACATGGCATCAATTGGATTACATAGTTCCCCTATATGTGACATAAGTGAACTACAGAACAAACAGACCCTGCACCCAAAGAGTCTGTCGAGCCTCACCCTCACTACCGGATCTGAAACTGTTGAATGTGTTACAGCAACATATGGCACACCCCACAAGTGTTGGTGCACACCAGACCATGGGAACTAACGTCCTATAAGCCTATGAAGTCTGAACTGCAAGGCCATGTAGCCCATCATGATTGAAGTCATAAACAGAGCTATTGGAAGCCGACAAACACACAACCCTACCAACTGTGGTATGTTCATGGGCAGATCATGGTTCCCAAACCTGCTAGACTGTTTGCAAGGCAGCCACCCAGGACATACATCACTGAAAGGAGCTACACACATCCCACATAGACTCTGAATAGCCCTTACTCAATATACCAGACACATGTCGTATCCACAAATTCAACAATATGTGCATAAATATGTATTGTCATATGAAGGAATGGCAATTTGTCCAGGGATAGATCACACAAGCCATGAATTGTGGAGTCCTGTACAAGCTGGTAACACCTGCTGACCTACATGGTTCATTCCTGGGATTGCATAAAACAAAGTGCACACACATTACCATGTCCAGTCTGATGATGTCAGCAACCTACAAATATAGCAGGAGACTAAAAACCATCCAGTAAAGCATGTAGCACGCCGTGTTAATGTGTATCTCTCTAGTATCGTAACATAGTTAGGTAGGGGTTTGAATCCTGCAATTGCTGAGTGTGTGTGGGGGTGTATGTGTATGATTTCTTTGAGAGGAGTGGCCTTTTTGGAGCCTAGCAAAACACATTCAAAGAGGTACATTCCTCTGGCAAATCTGATGATGTCAGTATCCCACAAATACAGCAGTGGATGTGTAAGCTCCCAATAAAGCATATAGCACGTCATATTAATGCATATCTCTCTAATATCATAACATAGTTAGGTAGGGGTTTGAATCCTGCAAATGCTGAGTGTATGTGTGTGGGGGGTGTATGTATGTGTGTGATTTCTTTGAGAGAAGTGGCCTTTTTGGAGCCTAGCAAAACACATTGAAAGAGGTAAATTCCCCTTTGGCAAATCTGATGATATCAATATCCCACAAATACAGCAGTGGAAATGAAAACTCCCAATAAAGCATGTAGCACGCCATGTTAATGCGTATCTCTCTAGTATCATAACATAATTAGGTAGGAGTTTGAATTCTGCAGTTGCTGAGTGTGTATGTATGTGTGTGATTTCTTTGAGAGGAGTGGCCTTTTTGGAGCCTAGCAAACCACATGTAAATTCCTCTGGCAAATCTGATGATGTCAGTATTCCACAAATACAGCAGTGGAAATATAAACTCCCAATAAAGCATATAGCGCGTCATGTTAATGCGTATCTCTCTAGTAACATAACATAATTTGATAGGGGTTTGAATCCTACAAATGCTGAGTGTGTGTGGGGGTGTATGTATGTGTGTGATTTCTTTGAGAGAAGTGGCCTTTTTGGAGCCTAGCAAAACACATTCAAAGAAGTAAATTCCTCTTTGGCAAATCTGATGATGTCAGTATCCCACAAATACAGCAGTGGAAATGAAAACACCTAGTAAAGTATATAGCGTGTTGTGTTAATGCGTATTTCCTCTTGGATCATAACATAGTTCGGTAGGGGTTTAAATCCTGCAAATGCTGAGTGTGTGTGGGGGTGTATGTATGTGTGTGATTTCTTTGAAAGGAGTGGCCTTTTTGGAGCCTAGCAAAACACATTCAAATAGGTAAATTCCCCTTTGGCAAATCTGATGATGTCAGTATCCCACAAATACAGCAGTGGAAAAGAAAACTCCCAGAAAAGCATATAGCACATTGTGTTAATGCATATCTCTCTAGTATCATAACATAGTTAAGTCGAGGTTTGAATCCTGCAAATGCTGAATGTATGTGTGGGGGTGTATGTGTGTGATTTCATTGAGAGGAGTGGCCTTTTTGGAGGCTAGCAAAACACATTCAAACAGGTAAATTCCCCTTTGGCAAATCTAATAATGTCAGTACCCCACAAATACAGCAGTAGAAATGAAAACTCACAATAAAGCATATAGCCTGTCATGTTAATGCGTATCTCTCTAGTATCATAACATAATTAGGTAGGGGTTTGAATCCTGCAGTTTCTAAGTGTGTGTGATACAGTTGATCAATGAGTGGTGGGTTTTGCTTTTACTAATGTATGACATATCAGTAAAACAACAGTATGTGCATTGCACACATCAGGTATCTGTGTGGCAAATACACATATGTACATGTGACCTCAATTGTTAACTGTGTGGTAAAGACATAGATGTACATGTGAACTCAGTCACATCACAGGTGTGAAGTCTGCCTTCTACACTAATACATCTGTTACCATTGACAGTTTGTGCTGCTGCTTCACAGACTGTAGGTCACATATGTATGTATGTGACAAGGCCAGCCACTGTAGGGATCTGTGCCCTAGGTCATCCGTGTTACACACACACATGACAGTTTGTATAGAATAGTGTGGGTGAGGGTTCATGCCTGGGGCATATCACAGACATGTTCAAACACAACACAGTCTGTCAATAATGGACATTCAGTATAGGTGTACAACAACTCTGTGGATATGCATACTGATGGACATCAGAATACCTTTGGGAATGTGAATATCAGAGGACAGATAACATCACATGTGGCTGTATGCACACATCGGTACCCCTGCTACATGTTGTGGGCTACTACCAATGTGGTACTGTCAGGATACTATGAGTAGTAAATGTGGATGACTATGCTATAGTTGGCTCATAGCTTCACAGCATGGGTTGGTCAACAGGTATCTGTCTGTATGTTACCCTTGTGGAGGATGAGTGTCTAATCCAGAGAATGCATTGTAGGCCACTGTATGCATTACTAGATGTGGACAGACATATCCCTAGTGTGTCTGCTAGTACCTGGACGGCCACATGCCTACAGGAGTGGTCATTGGAATGTGTGTCAGTCAATACCACTGGTAACTGGTATAGTATAGTACCAGAAGGATTCATATGCCACTGTGTACCCTACAGCTGTGTGTCAGTTGTCAAGACGTCATCTAACAATTGGTTAAAATCAGGCTGTTGAGATTATGTGCACTACCATAATGCAAACAAATGACCGATATTAATGCTATCACCCACAGCATAGTGTCAAACCATGTCATACACACATGTGTACCCAAGTTGTAACATATGTGTAGTAAAATGCATACTGGCCACCAATAGGACATATCACTGAACCCACAGACATTGCCAACATACTGGCAGACAGTTTCAGTGCAAACTTCACCCCCCCCTCCCCCCCCCCAAAGGAGAGATAACTATCCCAGCAGAGTGTAGGCTCCCAGACAACTCAAATGCAGGTGAAAGCTGCTCTCTAAAGCTAAAAACACAGCATCAATGGGACCGGATGGTGTCCCCGGCTGTGTGCTACATGAGCTAAATGAGGAATTAAACCCACACATAAGGCAACTGTTTAATCTCAGCCTTACCACAGGATACGTGCCCAAGGAGTGGCGTACGGCAACTGTGGTCCCACTCCACAAAGGCGGTGCCTCTACAGACCCTGGTAATTACCGCCCTTAAGCTTAACAAGTCTAGTCTGCAAAGCTATGGAGAGGATCATAATGGAGCTCATAAACAAAGATATAGGGACTTGGAGACATTGGACCACCCAGTTTGGCTTCACAAGGGCAGATCATGCCTTTTGAACTTGGTCGACTTCTTGAACAGTCACCAAGGCCATTGATGAGGGAAAGGCAGTCCATACAGCCTACCTTGACCTTGCAAAGGTTGACACAATACCCCACTGGGTATTGTAGAAAAACTACCAGCTTAAATGTAAACCCATATGTCACAAGATGGGTTGCAAACTGGCTTAAGGACAGAACCCACAGGGTTTGAGTTGCTGGCATGTCAGACTCCAAGCCAGTCACAAGTGGTGTCCCACAGGGCTCGGTCCTTGGCCCCTATTGTTCGGCATCTACTTCTCAGAAGTACAGGCCAACATGGGAGGACTTTGTTGACAAAGTTTGCAGACGACTGCAAACTGGGCCATAGTGGAAAGTGCATCGACACGGATATCCTTCAGAAGGACTCACGGAAACAGATAGCTGGTGCCAGAGCCATGGCCTGAAGTTAAACGCCAAAAATGTATAGTCATACCCTTCGGGAAAACAAGGTAACCCAAGCTACCATATAGGTGGCAATCCACTAAACACAGTACAGGTTATCAGGGACCTGGGGACCCAGGTTGACAGTGGCCTTTGACACTCACGTTGCTAAAGTGGTTAGAAAGACCTTCTACATTGCCCACCTGATCATGAAGGGATTCACATCCAGATCTAGTGAGGTCATTGTTCCCCTGTACTCTTCACTTAGACCAATGATCGAGTACAATGCCCCATTTGGGATGTATCTCACCCGACATCTGCAGCAATTGGAGAGACCCCAAAAGTTCCTCACCAAAAGGATAAAGGGACTCCAAAATCTGTCATATGCTGCCAGATTGAAGAAACTCCAGCTCTATTCAGTGGCATACAGTCTGCTCAGAGGTGACATGTGCCTGACATACAAGGCCATGTCCAACCCGGAATTAATGGACATGCTCCACCTCAAAAAATCCAAATCCACCAAAACCACTAGAGCAAGCGACTTAAACCTTAACACGAATATAAATAGGACGTGCTGGAGGGATAGATTTATCACTCAGAGACTCCCTATGCTGTGGAATAAAATCCCGATCCATGTGAGGCAGAGCACCTCGCTGGCTCTGTTCAAGAGAAATCTTGACCTGTGGATGGGAGATCGTAGGTTTATCCCGGGAATCATCTCTGTGTCACTGCTGGACAGAGGCACAACAAACTAATGGGCACAGTATTTTTTCATATAAGGGGTGGTGTAAGCCACAAAAATTTAGGCTAGGCTTATAAATGCCTTAGGGCAGATAGCCTAGTATAAACCTATGAACCTATGAACCTATGAAGTGTTAACACTGTGTAATACAGTGCATGTCACCCTTCTCATGTGTCCATCATGCACATACATGCAAACAGTGCACCTCCATCATGTTCACAAATGTACACCTGCAAATCTGTACTGCACACATCACACACGTACCGTCCACTCATCAACACATGCTGCTAGTACCACACACATCAGCCGAGTAACACATGGGCGGACAATCCATGTTTGGAATTAACCCTGGTGTAAACAATACTACATTGATATTCCTAGCTTTAATGCATCATGCCTGCTCAGAAATACCTACAAGGATATCATTACACTTTACTGTTGACAACATGCTAACATTGCTACACTGCTATTAGGTCACCCTGTGCATCAGCACCATGTTAGCTTGTTCCTGCATCACAGTCACAGATGACAGGAGGTGGCACAGTTTCATCATATCCACAGGGTGAGTTATTGGTTTGCCAGAGCCCGACATTGACCCATCCAATCGACATGTGTGTATGTGTGTGTGTGTGTGTGTGTGTGTGTGTGTGTGTGTGTGTGTGTGTGTGTGTGTGTGTAAGGGATAACAGCACAGTATGGGTCAGTGTTGATGTGTTGTGTGTGTGTGTGTATGTGTTAGCCCTAGGTGTTTGGATTATGTGTGTGTGTCTGCATGCACACAGTTCCCCCTTGTGGCTGGCAAATACGGGAGGTTGTGGGACAGCCACAGACTGTATCTGTCAGGCTGCACAGATCACTGTCTCTGGCCACAGACACAGTACCTGTGTCTGGCATGGGTGACACGGACAGTATCAGGTACTAAGACAGACTGGGTACTATCGTCAGAGGCAGAGGGATGTTGACTGGACCCATGTCCCTGCTGGGACTGGCCAGAGCCATGTGCACGTGGTCATCTAGGATGGTCTATCAACAGGCCAGCCCCATCATTGCTGGGGCTGGTACTGCCACTATGGGAGCGGCTGGGACTTGTGCCATCCGCGACGACTGCCAGCTGATGATGTTGCTGGCATATGTCCACGTCAACGTCTCAGCCGTCCTGCACTGTCCTGGTGCATGGGCATTACATTGTGGAGGACATCTAGTGTCTCCCCCCAACGTCTATCAATGACCTCGATGTAATTATGGATGGCACTGGCAAGGTCACAGATACTGTCATTGATAGCGGTGTTATGAGCCCTATGCACCCTAAGTCCCTGCCTGGTGTACAGCTCCATACGTACCTGTGCCTGCATTACAGCCCTGAACATACCTGAGGTTGTGAGACCTGTGGGGGCACGTCTGCCAGGGGCATTATGACCAGCAGTGCTCCCACGAGAACCCCAGGACATATGCCTATGTGGTATCGTTCCAGGTGTCTGGGCATGGCTGCTGTGTGGGGTTGCATGTGCCATTGATACCACACTATCCTGGTCAATGCCTACTGTATGCTGTTCCTCAGCTAAAGCCATTGGTGTTGAGGGATGTATTGGTAGTATGTATGTGCGCATAGATGAGGTGGAAAGCTGTGTACCGTCGATTGGCGGACCAACGACACACCCTATCAAACCTGCCTATGCCACAACACATGTATCATCATGTCCACTATTTGTGGCAGTGACGTCAGGTTTCCTGGTGCACTCATCTAACAATACCTCAGGACCTGTGAGAGGGAGACAGGAAACACACTTTACCATCTGTTAAAACACATGCACACATGCACACATGCACACATGTACACATGAACACATGAACACATGCACACATGAACACATGCACACATGAACACATGAACACATGCACACATGAACACATGCACACACGAACATATGCACACACAAACACATGCACACATGCACACATGAACACATGCACACTCAAACACATGCACACAGGCACACATGCACACATGCCCACAAATGCACTCATCACTAAAACACGCACACACACACACACACACACACACACACACACACACACACACACACACACACCACCAGCAGTCCAGAACATACTCAGTAGCGTGTGATGGTGGAGTACAGCATCACAAGGCAAACAGTTATATCACACGTGTCAGCATGCAGGACGTGCATTTCCCAACAGCATGCAGTATGTGTGTTGACAGCCCTTGCCAATAACACTATACATGTGTTTGATGCATGTGTGTTGTTGTTCATTGATTGGCCTCACCCTGGAACACACTGTGTACATGGACACGACAGTGCTGTGCAAGTGTTATAAGCTCTGCAATGTTCTGTGCACCATCTCACACAGGTGTACATACCATGGCTGGATGTGTATCTGTGTGTCACATGGATAGCCATGTCTGATTAGAGCATCTGTGTGTTCAGCAGATAATTGTGGACACAGGATTAGCACATGCATGCAATGTATACACATGGGATGAGTGGTGCATGTCTACCTGATGGAATACCATTGCTCGACATGCCCATTGTACAGTGGTTATGGTGAGTGTAGGACATTATGTGGACATGCCAGTTCCAGACGTGACATGGCATGGTACAAAACAACTGCAACATTACACATCACACAGACACAGTGTGCGTCATGTGACCTATACACTCAATAGCATGACAAGACATATATGTGTCACTTTGTACAAATGGTGATTGCTATGCATACCGTGTATAGGTGCCTATGTTTGCACACACACAGCACTGAGGTGCATATCAGGTCATGCTATGTGTAGTACTGTGGCCACTGTGACTGGATGGGGTGTACTACCATGAGCCATCATCATGCAGCATCACGTGGGCACTCAAGGCTACTAATGTGTTCCAGACCAGCACATACCATGCTGTACCGGAACTGCAGCACCATGGCTACATTCACCATTTCACAGCCAGTTGTTACATGGGTTTGTAAGGTGCACAATCGGGGGCATTGCCTACCATGAATGTGTATTGTGTCAAAGAGTGTCACATAGCCACATGTGAGGCATCTACCCCTCAGGTATGTTACGTGTGCTGTGTGGATGAAGTGTGGGATACTGTAGTGTGACCTTACAGTGGGCGTCTGAATACGCCATGTGTGGCATGTTAACGTGTACTGCGTATGACAGTGTTGTGTATGTTGTGTGCATGTGTATCGACTCTGCCTATCCAATGTCCACATCAGTGTTGACACACATCTGTGGAATGCTCTCTGTATTGTATGTGCTTTAGGCAGTTACCCACATTACTGGGACGTGCATAGTCTCACAGCAAACATCCACAGCATGCATTATGCATATGTGTGTTATGTGTACATGGCCTACACCTCACCTATGACATGCACATTTAATTAGCAGTATTAAAGGTAGAACACACTCAACAGCATGGGTCAGCTGCCTTGCTGTCACACCAGAGGGACCTACAAGAATATGACACATTTTGTCAGTGCCAACAACTGTGGCATTGCTACTGTGTGTTTGCAATCGTACAGTAGTACAACGGTTGACAGTCACAGGCCTACAGATTGTATTCCTATTTATTACCATTGCACAACACTAGGCACCACATCGTATAACTACACAGTACACATCTCACATAAGCATGCTCTAACAATTGAGGTAACAGTAGTCTACAGCTATGCCATGTTACCTGCATGCTCCATGTCAGCCTGCTGGGTGACTCCGGCCTCCATGATGACACATGTTAGTTGTTGCAATTGTTGTTGGCCAGGAGCCACCTGGCTCAGGAGCAGCTCCTCCACTCTGGTGAGGGGGGATGGATGGCTACCCTCCCACCTGTGGCAAGCTGCTGTCTGCGGATATCAGACGCATGCTGCCGGACATGTCTAATTAAATCACTGCAGTGATGGCGTACCTGCTCATATGTCCGGTTATGCATGCCTATGTCATTTACCCAGTGGACAAGCTCCTGCCACAGCGCAGTCTGCTCATGCTGGTCCTGGCTGGTTCTAGAGAACAGCAGGGCATACTGCTGCACCAAGCTTGCTGTTATTACCTCCTCCTCTGCCGTGCTATAGGCGGGATTTCGATGGTGGGACATAGCCCTGGAAGACAATGAAACAAATTGTGTGAGCAAGTCAAGAGGCATACGTAAATTACTAATGTACAGTTATCACTTAACCGCCATGTATAGCAACCTATTGGCTGTCAGAAGATACACACTTTCAATACCACATGTCAGTACTCAACACACAAATGGCTGACAGTGCCTGACACACTCTATATATCTAACCACGTTTTGCACAGCAACAAACTTACAACAGTATGTAATACTGTACAACAGTACATGGCACACTGTATGTGACACAATGCACAACCCAAACACAGGAGGTATATATCATGCTAATGCATCATGATAAGTGTAATCCATTGCAATGATTGTGAAGTCCAGTGACAGTCTCACCAGTATACCATACTAGTTGTTGATGGCAGACCCCTGTCTAACGCTCCTGAGAGCACCCCAGCGCAACCAGGCTATACCTCATATCATGCTTTTCGGCCCCAAAACCCGGGCCGAACCACAAAGGGAGGGGGAGTGTCCATATTCATCAAGGACACCCACACCTCCAGGTTAGTAGCAACACATGAAGCATCAGAGACCATACAGGTGCAACTAACCATAGGCAAAACTGCTATACAACTGGTAGCATGTTACAGACCACCCTCCCAATCTCAGGAACCCCACTCAGCCTTCCTGAAGATGTTGGAGGATATGAATGTATCACAAAATACCATCATACTGGGAGACTTCAACTACCCAAACATAGATTGGGTACATTATTCTAGCCCTAACACCCTAGCCCAAAGGTTCCTGGAATTCATAAATTCAAATGCACTGGAACAACTAGTCACCTCTCCCATTAGGGGAAATAATATACTAGACCTGATCATCACAAACATGGGGACAAAATGCTCCACACCGGAGGTATACCCCTCACTAGTGAGATCTGACCACAAACTAATCACCCTGGATATACATATCTCACCTCCACCCCCAGCGCAAAAGATCACAGTGAAAAACTTCTCAAAAGCAGACTTCACTCTTCTTAAGACTGAGATGGTATCCTTTAAGCCCACTGGGCCAGTGGATACCACATCCCACAATGCCGAATCCTTCACAAATGCTTTCTATGGACATCTCCAAGAATGCATGGATCATGCAATACCAAATAAATCCAAGTCCCTCTCCATCAAAGGCAAGCATCCTGTCTGGTGGACCTCAGCCATTAACAAATTGTATAACAAAAGAAGGAAGCTACTGCATGACAGAGCAAAATCCCATAAAGGGAAGACATCTCTGATCAACACTAGCAGAAAACTACGTTCTCTCATAAAAACATCCAAGGCCAACTTTGAGAGAAAAATCACTAAGGACACTAAAGATAACCACAAAGCCTTCTTCAGCTAAGTTAGAAACCTGGGCGGAAACCCTCAGATATGCTCAGAGTTAGTTCACAACAACAAAAAATACACTGAACCCACAGATATTGCCAACATTCTGGCTGACAGGTTCAGTGCAAATTTCTCCCCTCCCTCACCCCCAAAAGAAGAAATACTTATCCCAGCTGAATGTAATCTCCCTGTCATCTCAGATGTCCAAGTGAGAATCGCCCTCAACAAAGCTAAAAACACAGCATCAATGGGACCTGACGGTATCCCGGGTTGCATGCTACGTAAACTCCAAGAGGAGCTAAACCCGCACATAAAAATGCTATTTAACCTTAGCCTTACTACAGGGTATGTACCTGAACACTGGCGTAGAGCAACAGTTGTCCCACTCCACAAAGGGGGTACCTCTACAGACCCTGGGAACTACCGCCCCATAAGCTTAACCAGCCTGGTCTGCAAAGCTATGGAAAGAATCATTATGGAACTCATAAACAGAGACATTGGGGACCTACAGACACTTGACCCCACCCAGTTCGGCTTTGTAAAGGGCAGATCCTGCCTTTTGAACCTCTTTGACTTTTTTGAAACAGTCACTAGAGCCATTGATGAGGGCAAAGCAGTCCATACAGCCTACCTGGACTTGGCTAAGGCCTTCGACACAATACCCCACTCAGGCATCATAAATAAGCTCAACAGCTTAAACGTAAACCCTTATGTCACTAGATGGGTTGCAAACTGGCTAAAGGATAGAACTCATAAAGTTAAAATCGCTGGAGCAATGTCAGACTCAAAGCCAGTCACAAGTGGTGTCCCACAGGGATCTGTCCTGGGACCCCTCTTGTTTGGCATTTATTTCTCAGATGTTAAAGCAAACATGGGAGGGTTGTGGCTGACAAAGTTCGCAGATGACTGCAAACTAGGCGCCATAGTCGATACACCAGTGGACACATACATCCTACAAAAAGGCCTCACAGAAACGGACAACTGGTGCTGGAGTCATGGCCTTAAACTAAATGCCAAAAAATGTATAGTCATCCCCTTTAGGAAAAACAAAGTACCCACAAATTATCACATAGACAGCAACCCACTGAGTACAGAAAAAGTAATCAGAGACCTAGGGACCCAAGTCGACAGCGACCTCTCATTTGACACCCACGTTGCCAAAGTGGTTAGAAAAACATTCTACCTTGCACACCTTATCATGAAGGGATTCACATCCAGATCCAAGGATGTCATTGTACCCCTATACTCCTCCCTCATCAGACCCATGATTGAGTACAATTCCCCATTTGGTATGTACCTCACCCGGCATTTGCAACAGCTGGAGAGACCACAAAGTACCTCACCAAGAGGATCAAGGGTCTCCAACATATGTCTTATTCTGCCAGACTAAAGAAACTCCAGCTCTATTCAGTAGCATACCGCCTGCTCAGAGGTGATCTCTGTCTGACATACAAGGCCATGTCCAATCAGGAACTGATGGACATGCTCCACCTCAAAAAATCCAAATCCATCAGGACCACGAGAGCTAAAGACTTAAACCTCGGCACAAGTATGAATAGGACATGCTGGAGGGATAGATTCATAACCCAGATGCTTCCCATGCTCTGGAACAAGATCCCAGTTCATGTTAGGCAGAGCCCCTCACTGACTCTCTTCAAGAGAAATCTTGATGAGTGGATGGGAGATCGTAAGTTTACCCCAGGGGTCACATCTGTGTCACTACTAGACAGGGGCACAGTAAACTAATTCTATTATATAAGGGGACCTTCACTGTGTCACTACTAGACAGAGGCACAGTATTCTAAATCTATTCTGTGCATTTTTGTACCATTTCATGGGGTGGTGAAAGCCACATCACTATGGCTAGGCTTACAGATGCCCCAGGGAGATAGCCTAGTACTAAACTATGAAACTATGAAACTATGTGCTCATTCATGAATATAGGTGGCATACTGCTGTACTACACTATACATGTCGCTAGATACACACCTATATCCTGTAACACACATATGACCAAGGCCATGGTACAGGCATACACACACTCAAATCAGACATACATACCAGATACATAGGTATGGCAACACAGGTGACCTTTACCTGTGTACCTTACAGTGCTGTGTGGCAGTAGTTCCGACACCATATTCCTGAGGTATGTAATCTATGAGGACTACAGGGAACACGTGGGACAGTGGTTCCAATCAGTGTGGACGTAGACCATACTGTGCTGTTTAGGCATACAGCCTCAGGTAGTACTACAGTTCATACAGGGGTTGGATTCACCAGCAGTAACACTCAATAAGCATGCATGTACTGCTTTGGCCTACAATGGGCACCACAGTCAACAACAAGGGACTATGTCAGGACATATGGCATACAGCTATTTCAGCTTAGCAATTGTATACACAGCTTTTGCTGGGATCACAGCTAGGACACATACTACCATGACAGAAACAGTTTCCCACTATGCTAGCACACATAAACCTAACTCTGACACATTCACCAACACATGCACCATCACACTCAGTCAAACTGACATAGCAATTCTTGTAACAGGTACATGTGGGTGTGTATCACTTCATAGGTAGGTATGAGGATATTGGCCCTAGGGCCTATATAAGCCTAGCCATAACCTACCCTGGCCTTTGACACACAGGTCATTGCAAGTCACGTGGCCCTGTCGAGCAGTGTCACAGAGGTGAATGCCTGGCTGTATTCACTATCTCCCATACAATCTTCATGATTAATTATGACTACTGCTGATTGGGAGCTTTGTTTGCTATGGATAGTTGGTTTGTTCCAGGGATGTCTCTGTGATAAGAATCTATCCCTCCAGCATGTGCTGTTTATTGTGGTCAGAAGGTTTGGGTCCCTAGAGCATGTAGCATGTAGGGATTATGATCTGATTACGTGCAGCATGTCCAACAGCTCTGGTTTTTACATAGCTTAGTATGTTAGGCAGACATCACCTCTGGGTAGGCGGTATGCGACACAGTGTAGTTGTGGGTTTGTGGGATGGTCTGCATAGTGCATCTGTTTGAGGCTGGTATTACTCTTTGTGAGGTATGTCTTTGTCGTTTCCAGTTGGTCTGGATGTCTTGTGAGGTACATACCACATGGGGCATTATACTCTATAATGGACTTTATCTGTGATGAGTTGAGGGGAACACTGACCTATATTTCCCTGGATGACACACCTTTTGTGATGAGGTGTGGCAGGTAGACAGATTACATGACTAGTGTGTCACTGTGATTATCGAAGGGGAGACTACAGTCCACCTGTGTCCCATGGTCTCTTATCACACTTTCGGTGTTAGGTAGACTACCACCTATGTGGTAGTTCATGTGTGCGGAGCTTTTTCCAGACGGGATGCCACAGCAGTGTCAACATTGAACTTGGGTCCATGACTTTGTCAACAGCCATCTGTCACAGTAATTATGAGCCTGTTCCTCTCTCTCTCTCTCTCTCTATATATATATATATATATATATATATATATATATCTTTCTGTTATATATATTTACACACATATACACAAACATACATTGGTGTACATAGTGATATCCATATAGGCACATATATGGTCCACCTTTCATGGTGGGAATGTCAATTATGCAAAGGTTGCGAGGTATACTGTTATGTACTCATATTGCACAGTGTTGTGCGAAATGCATTGGAGGTGTTCTTAGCACACGTAGCTTTAGCAGGCCTCACTGGCTGCAACACTGCAAACCTGACAATTCATACCCACAGCGTTTAACCACATATCATATACCAGCACTGTACGCTGTCTTGTTTGCCACACACTACAACCTACAATGGAGTATGCACAGAACAGCCTTCAACAACATTTGTATGTCCACCCTTCACAAACAGTTGCAGTATGTCCCTTGCTCTATGCACATGTACTGATGCTAATATATGTGACACAGACAGATCTCTACATATGTGTGTGCCATACACACACAAGGTCCACACTGTTGTGTGTCCATGGACCTCACAGCTGACCTGCTGAGCCTTGCTGCAACATGAACAGGTGTCACATGTGAGCACACAGTAATATTAGAGGATGTATATATAGCTGACAATGCTTAATTGCCATACTAGCCTGGTACATCTGTTGCCAGTACTAAGCTACATGTTGATATGACTATCATACATTTGTTACTCTGTCACATCCATGGTTATATAGCTGTATGCGCTACTCCCCCAAACAGACATTGTACACACTACTGTACAGAACACAGATGACATGGTTCAGATGTTTGACATTTAATGCTGAGCTACATATTTCACACTTGTGTCCCACTGCACAGAGCTACACACTAATATGTCCATGGCAGTAGTTTTGCAGGGCATCTGTGCATAGATACGTACTGCTGCCACATATTGATGTTTCAAACTATGTAGAGTAGTCTTCAAATACATCTACTACATGCCAGTAAATACATATCTGTTACGTACCTTTCCTTTGTATGTGTTTGTAGTTTTCAAGTTGCTGTGTCTTCGGCTTTAATTAATGTTTTTTTTTTTTTTTTTATTGTATTAATTATTTTTTTTCCACTGGTGTGGGTGGGAGTGTTTGTCTCTTTCTCTGTCTCTGTCTCTCTCTCAGCAGCTGCAATGTGATGATTGCATGTGTGGCCAGCAAGTGCAGCCTGCTTTTATAGGTATCTGCGCATGTGCAAGTGATGGCCTCTGCACCAATTGGTGGCCACCATTTGGTGATTGCATGCAGCCTGCTGTGTGGTAATTGCAGCACTCACTGTCATAGCAACCCACTGCTATAAATTGCTATGTCAGGTAGGCGTAGCCCTTTCAGCTTTCCAGAGTGGGGCCCAATGCTTCTTTGCTGTGGAGACCGATGTGTAAGTCAGAAGGTTGGTATGGTTCTTATATCTGATTCTAGGGGTGTAGCCAGTGATATTATTGTTGTACTCTGATCTGGATGTTGCCACTTCCACTACACAGTTGTCAGTGTAGAATTGTACTTACCCCTACATTTGCTAACACAAGATACATGGGAGTATGTAGTTTCTTTTCTACTAATACAATTTACTGCCATACAAAAGTAGTTATTGGGATGTATTCATTTGGCACATGAACTGTTTGTGAACTGGTATACTGTGATTATTTATTCACACACTCAACCGTGTCGGGGTTGTGTAGTGCTGCTGTAACAGTATTTACTGCTGGAATGTCTGGTTCTGTTATCACAATCATGTAATGCAATTCCACAACTGTTGGTATAGTTCCACAGGACAGGTTTTGTGTTATGGCATTCCTACCTTTACTTTATATTCACGCATTCTGGTGCATGATATATATTTGTCAGCAACATCTTACTGTACACATCACACTCATGTAATGCAGTTTCACAACAATTGCTGGTATGGATCCACAGAACAAGCTTTGTTTTATGGCCTTCCTATTTTCCCTTTACATTCACTCATTGTAATGCATGATATATTTATTCCAGCACCAGATTATTGTATAGCTGGTGTGGCTTAGTGGTACTTCATGCAGTCTAGTGTGTCCAAGATCTGGGGTTCGAGGCTGACAGATGTGTTTTATTTTGCTGCTGAGCAGAACAAGGGCCCTGACATACAGAGTGATTAAGGCACTTTTAAGCAGTTGTAAGCGGGTTTGCATGATGCTTAGCTAAGCTTAGCTAAATGCACATATGCACGCACTCGCTTAAACCAGCTTACGACTGCTTAAATGTGCTAACTCCCGCTAACCCCCGCACTAATTTCTTTGAAAGAAAAGAAAATGGGGAGATAGGAAAGTGGTGAAAAAGGGGGCACAAAGAGGGAAAGACAGTCGGAAAACAAGCTCGGGATGTGCAGGATGGGTGTAGGGAAGGTCCATAGCTGCCCATTTCTTTACCAGCAACAGCTGTGCATATGTTGCTAATTTGGAGTGACATTTGGAAACTTCCACCCCTGAGAGAGGGGTGAGGACAACAAAGTATGTTCTACTGCCAATTCTAATTATCTGTTTACATGTCCAGCGGACAAGTGTGCGAAATGGGCAGCTATGTATGTGGCATAATTTTTTTGTGGGAACAGATTGCCCTTTTATTTTATTTTTATTTTTTTTCAGGTGAGAGTGGAATGTGAGGTAGGGAAGTAGGTATATTTGGGGAGGTAGGTTGGGGAGGTAGACAGACAAGACAAACAAGATGCATACAGGAGCGGAGTATGACACATAGGGTAGTTGAACACAATTGACAGGGACGGATGTTTGGAAATCGCAAGCCCATGAGCCCACAGATGCTAACAGTGGGACTGAGATCCCCACCCATGGGCAGTCTCCACTGCACCTTCACAGGCCCAAGGGTGGCTGTGCTGGGGGCTGCATAGGAGGGGCAGGCTCACCCGTGATACACGCCACTCTCACCTCGAGCTGGCGTAGGGGATCAGTGACTAAACGCTGGATCTCCCTATGCACCACAACCCGGACCCTTCAGAGGGTGACAGGTGGCCCTTCTCCACCCACGCTTGCAGGGGGGGGGATGAGCCCCATCCCCTGCAGCGCTTCCACCCGAAGGTGGCACAGGACCAACGGTGGAGGGTGGCCCAGGCTGGGCACCAGACCTGCTGGTGCCAGATGCAATCACCAGCTGAGGAGGGAGAGGTGGGTCCACTGGGACCGGCCTTCCCATACGTTCTGTGATTGGGTGTGTTAAATTACAACATAGACAACAGCATTCCAGATTAGTTGTAACAGCATGCAGTAATATGCCCATTAACCCAACACACCAGGGTTCCAACAGTTGAACAGCAAGCATAACACATGCATATATTGAACGAGAGTGGACATTACAACAGCATGCAGGGATGATTGGTGGCAACAGGCCACCAAG
Source organism: Protopterus annectens (assembly GCF_019279795.1). NCBI lineage: Eukaryota > Metazoa > Chordata > Ceratodontiformes > Protopteridae > Protopterus > Protopterus annectens. Next base: position 1,128,723,141 of record NC_056726.1, read on the forward strand.
ATTGTGGTGTTTTAACAGGGCACATGCATCAAAGTAAATGCAATTATTTATAGAACAATAGGACGTATGTCCCAACAAATGTTTTCAGATTACACATACCCATTGAGATGTGGAATGGCATTGTTTATGCACATAGATAGGGTGTAAAAAGAAACCTCCATTAACATCTTATAAGTACTTTTACACTACACTACATTCCTATTGACTGCAGGTGTATATCCCCTACATGTATTATTATGCTAGGCAACTTGCATTAGATTGTGTAATGGTTTTGGATAGTTCATTATAAACCTGACCTATATCTGACATACTAACTGTCCAGGTTGCAGATGTTACTGCTACATACTTATATAGTTTATTTATATTTCAATATCTACATATCTGGATGTGTTTACGTTACATTTTCAGTTACATTTCTACTGAACCCTACATTTCACGTAGCACACTCACATTTCTGGGGAACACCTTGACAAGCTACTCATGTGCCAGATTTACCTATGCATTCCAGCCATTTACCGACTGTTGAGGACTGTTATATGCTTCACAGCTACTGGCACTTCCTTCATCCGCTTTATATGGGACTGCACAACCGTGGATTGACAGCACTTATTACAACAGTACTATTTATTTGATGCAAGGTTACAATAACATTTCTAAGTGAGTGACACAGACACACTCCAAGTATTATACCTTTATTAATTACATTGAACACTCATTTCTACAGGCTCTCTCCTTTATTTGTCATTACAGTGCATACAAAAGACCTATATAGGACATATTGTACCTTTATTGATGGGTTACAACACTCTTTTTCAGGCTTGCTCACTCATTTTATATGACAGTACATGCAGAGATAGTATTCCAGACTTATTTCACCTTTATTAATGGGTTACTACACTCTATTCCTGGCTCTCTGACTTATGTTATGTAACTGTACATGCAGAGAAGTTATTCAGGGCATTTTATATCTGTATTCTTAGGCTACAACACATTTTTCATGCTTTTTGACATTTATTATATAACAATACATGCAGAATAATTACTAACCTGCCTGGTGGTGCAGCCTTAGCAGCCTATCTGCATAGGCTTGCTGATTTGCGGCATGGACACCTGCAGCTGTGGAGTAAATGAAGGGATAGTGAGTCATACTTATCCATTTAATAGACTATCTTAGCATGTCTTACATACTGCATTCCGTGGCTACTAACTCAGTAGTGGGGCATCGTGCATATGATGGGCCTCCTGGATCCATTGGTTCAGTAGGTCCTGCTTCCTTCTCCTCAGGTCTCCATGGTTGTGATGGACTTGCTCACCAGTCCTTGGGATGCCTGTGGCACTGGTGAGGTCATGAGCCAACCGGTTCCAAGCCTCTGCCTTATACTCCATTCCTTGGAACTGGCCCTGCAGGAGTCGAGACTCATGACGGTGGACGAGAAGCCAAACCATGTATTTTGACTCCTCGATGCCCCAGTGTTGGGCTCGAAAGTGACTACCCTCTCCAACACCAGACATTCTAACTGCAGATGCGAGCTACAATCAGATATGGAGAGTATTCCCGCCTATGGGGCTTAAATATGCCGCATTTCCCACACTTTTTTGTGATTGACCGCTTTTGAAAATTCTTGGCTGACTGCAGACCTGCTTAGCAGTGGTTAATATACCATTTATAAGTATATGTATGTTAACAGTGGATATTTATCGTAAGCTGTCATAGCTTAGTAGTTCAGTACTTTGATTATGGTGCAGTGTTCCGGGTTCAGACCTTGTCATTGCTTTGTTTTTTTAATGCTGTCCAGGCAGGCTAGGGGGTGTGGCTGTGTTTAGGCAGCTTTGCACTACGTTGCTTCACATTGCTCCACGTTGCCCTATGTTGCTCCACGTTGCCCTACGGTGCACTGGTTAGCAAGGTGCGCAGCTCCACGCAAACTTATTGTGCTGTGTATAGCGCTGCTTAACTCTGGGCAACTATATTGCACTGGGTAAAGCACTGCTTAGCTGTGGGTGAATATATTGCGCTGGGTAAAGCGCTGCTTAGCTATGGGCATTTATATGTCAGGATCCTTCTTACATTTTTATATTTACATTTTGCTCACTGATACATAAGCCATTTCAATGCTTTTTACTAATATTTTAGTCATATATATGTCAGGTATTATTTCATGTGCTAATTTATTTATTTATTTATTTATTTATTTATTTTACATTTGTTGACCGGGCTAGTCCAGCTGGACACATATCCATTTTCAGCAGAGGCCCGGGGAGAAAAGCTCCTCGATAGTACAAAACAGTGTATGACATTAATCAAATAAAAAACAGTAAATAAATTCACAGTTTAAGGAACAGAAGTACTATATACAATTTAGCTATTTATGCAGAAAAGAACTTATAGAAATAAATAGTTGGGTAAGAAATAAGTAAATAAGTACAGTACAAGAACATGCTAGAAAGAGGTGTGTTAACATAAGATACTAGAGTGACAAAGAGAGATATTAAGATATAAGAGATAGTCCAAATTAGTTGAAAGACAGGTTCAGCTACTGGATTCCAGTATGCAGGTAGATTATGCAGACATTAAGATTTAGAAATTTTGTGAGAAGACAAAAGTTGTTAGTCTGGGTTAAGACAGGTGCATAGCCAATGTGTTTTAAGGTAGGATTTAAGCCTGATTTTGAATTGTGTAAGTGATGGTAGTGAGGTTAGGTCGTTGGGAAGAGAGTTCCAGGTTTTACCAACGGTGTTAGAAAATAGAGAGTCCCCTGACTTGTTGTTGGCTATGTGTGTTAGTACTAGCATTTTAGTAGCTGAGCGCAGGGTATTAAGGTTACTGTAGGGAGTGATAAGGTTGGTAAGAATTGGTGTGTTACTAGGCTGGTACAGGATTTTATAGGCAATTATTAATTGATTAAGTAGAAGTAGGTTGGGTAACTCTAGCCATCCAAGATTTTTATAATTAATACAGTGGTGGGTCCTAAATGTAGAGCCAGTTGCAAATCTTGCAATATTGTTGTATGAGACTACTAGTTTGTTCATATTGGTTTTTGAGAGGTTAGTATAAATAGGGGAGGCATAGAGGAGGGTAGAGATTAAGTGGGTCTGGGCAATAGTAGATCTAGCTAGTGGGGTAAGAAAGGATTTGATTCTATATAGTGAGCCTAGTTTTTTGTTAACTGTTTTATGGTATTGTTTATGTGGGCCCCAAAGTTAAGGTTATTGTCAATTAGTACTCCTAGGAGTTTTGTGTTAGAGTCAGGGGATATAATAGTTCCATTGTTAGAAGTGACAGTGAAGTTGAGAGGTGTGTGTCTATGGGTGGGAGTAAAAAGTAGAAGTTTGTTTTTTTTAGGATTTAGGATAAGACATTGATGTTGTAGCCAATCCTCAACTGTGTTAAACACTTTTGGGTAAGAGATTGAAGGTCTGCTGGATTTGGGGCTGTGCAGATTAATGTGGAGTCATCAGCATATTGTATTAAGGAGGCCTGAGGAATAACAGTGTACAGGTCATTGATAAAGACAGAGAATAGAAGTGGTCCCAGTATAGAACCTTGGGGGACACCTAGTGAGATGGGGAGATGGGAGATAGGTTGTTCCCCCACAAGACTGCTTGTTGCCTTTTGCTTAAGTAGGATTCAAACCATTGTATAGAAAGAGTATCAAGGGACAGGTTTTTCAGTGTGTTAATGAGAAGTTTGTGGTTAACCATGTCGAAGGCTTTGGAGAGATCAATAAAGAGGGCTGAGGATAGAGTGTTGTTATTGCGGTTTTATTAATACAGTTGGAGAAGGATAAAAGCAGTAGTAGTACTGTGAAATGGCCTGAAACCGTGTTGGCAGCTAGCTAGCAAGTTGTTGTCTATAAGGTGTTTTAACAGTTGCATATGAATGCATTTCTCCATGATTTTGGCCAAAGGAGAGAGTATGGCAATAGGTCTGTAATTGGATAGATCCTAGAGTTACCACCCTTATGAAGGGGATAATATGTGCAATCTTCCATGTGATAGGAATTGCACCTTCAGAGATTGTTCTGTTAATCAGAATGGAAACTGGGTAGGTTATAGCCTGCTGCTATCTGTAGATATTCAGCAGGAAGGAGATCGGCAGCAATCGTGGTAGGTTTGAGTTTTGCAGAAGGTACGGATAAGGGATGTAGAGATGGGTTTGAGATGAAATGGGGAGGTAAGGTAGTATTATGGGATGTTAGAGGTGAGCTATGGGGATAGTTGGTTGGAAAGAGACTGAATGGTTTCAGTGAAGAAGGTGTTAAAGGTTCTTGCTACTTCCTTTGGATTGTCGTGGTCTGCACCTACAGGTGGGGGGTGACAGTACGACCTGGGTGTAAGAGAGTATTTATACCTGCCCAAAATTTTGGGGTTACTTTTCTGGGTATTTTGGAGTTGTATGTAGTACTTTCTTTTATCTAACAATATTGATTTTTTGTATCATTTCTTAACTGTCTAAACTTGATGTGATCTTCATGGTTTTTGGTAGTACCATAAGGTCCAGATTTTATTTCTAAGTAGCATTTTTGTTTTGTATCTTTTGAGAGCCAGGGGCTGGTTTGTTTCTAATTTTAATGGTCCTTTTGGAGCGTGGAGGTCGAGAATGTGTAGAAATTTACTGTTAAAGTAGATTACTGCTTCCTCAAGGGTAGACTTTAAGGTGCCCAGTTGCAAGCTCTAAGTTTTTGAAAATATCAGGGTTAAATTTTGTTTTATTCCTCACTGCCCTATAGGTAATTGGATTTTGGATATCAGTCTTGTCTCTGATTATGAAGGTTAGAGCATGGTCGCTTATATCCTCAGGGAGAGTTCCTGCTTTATAGCTTAGGTGATGTCTATTTATTAGTATCCAGTCTAGGTGCTTTCAGTGTTGTTCTGTTTATTGGTCCTTGTGGGGAGGTTATAGTTTGAGTAAAGCCATGTAAATTAAGATGGGTAGAGGGTTGTTCTGAGGTACAGCTATTCCAATTTATATTAAAGTCTCCGAGTACTATTGTCTCTTGGGGATAGTTATTTTCTAGGTTGTTTGAGTTATTCCGGGGGAAGATAGACGGCAATAATATAAATAGATTTATGGTTATTGAGTTGGAGTTTGGAGATAAGTATTTCATTACAAAGTGAGGGGCTCTCTCCTTTATTTGTAGGCTTAGAGTGCATACAGAAGACCTATGCAGGACATATTATACCTTTATTGGTAGGTTACAACACTCTTTTCAGGCTCACTCACTTGTCTTTATGTGACAGTACATGCAGAGATAAATTCATTGTACCTTGTATAGATGGGTTACTACACTCTATTCCTGGTCTGACTTATGTTATGTAACTGTATATGCAGAGAAGTTATTCAGAGCATTTTATATCTGTATTTGGGCAACACATTTTCATGCTTTTTGACATTTATTATATAACAATACATGCAGAATAATTACTAACCTGCCTGGTGGTAGTAGCAGATAGGCTTGCTGATTTGCAGCATGGACACCTGCAGCTGTGGGTAAATGAAGGATAGTGAGTCATACTTATCCATTTAATAGACTATCGCATGTCTACATACTGATTGGAGCTACTAACTCAGTAGTATCGTGCATATGATGGGCCTCCTGGATCCATTGGTTCAGTAGGTCCTGCTTCCTTCTCCTCAGGTCTGCATGGTGGTGATGGACCTGCTCACCAGTCCTTGGGATGCCTGTGGCACTGGTGAGGTCATGAGCCAAGGTTAGTCTGCCTTATATTGGAACTGGCCCTGCAGGAGTCGAGACTCATGATGGTGGACGAGGAGCCAAACCATGTATTTTGACTGGATGGTGTTGGGCTAGAAAGTGAGTAGATAAAGACATTCTAACTGCAGATGTGAGCTACAATGAGATATGGAGAGTATTCCCGCTATGTGGCTTAAATATGTTTGCACTTTTGTGATTGGCTTTGAAAATTCTGGCTGACTGCAGACCTGCTTAGTAGTGGTTAATATACCATTTATAAGTATATGTATGTTAACAGTGGATGTTTATCGTAAGCTGTCATGGCTTAGTGGTTCAGTACTTTGATTATGGTGCAGTGTAGGGTTCAGATGAATTAATGCTGTCTAGGCAGGCTAGGGTGTGGCTGTGTTTAGGCAGCACTGGTTAGCAAGGTGCAGTAGGGAGCATGTCAGGATCCTTAGAAAGGGGAGTGGTGGGTTTCAAACTGTGAATGCCTCCCCTTTGTGCGAAGGCTCTACCACTACGCTATTGCTATTTGAACTGATTTGCATAAACATTTGGTATTATGCTGTACAATGTCGGCATTGCTGACTCTAGCTAAGCTATGTGCACACTCGCGCAATCACACGCATATACGGGCAGCTATATCGGGAATTAGAACAAAACTTCTATTTTACATTTTATAACTCTACTGGGGATTTACAATGTGAGGGAGTTTAGTGTTGGGTGTGTTGACATGTGAGCGGACTCTTAAACTTTTCACATTTCCGATACTTGCAGGGGTATGTACCTAGGACTGCTTGGCAGTTGGACACCCCCCTGCCTCCCTGCACGGTCCGTGTTAGACTTGGACTGGTGTCAGTGTGCCCTCATGAATATGCATGGCACTCTGACGTCAGACCGTTCAACTGCAGTTTCCGAGTAAGACTTTTTTAGTCTTACACGGAGGTTTCGTGAATCCGGGGGTCCATCGCTACATTTAAAAATCAATTTGATTAGTATAGTTCCCATATTTAAATGCAAAATTAAACCTATACAGTATATGTCATGAAAGGAGATACTGCCAGTCCAGTCTCTGGAATTTTGTAAATAACTTTATGTGATTTGTGAATATGAACGTGATTCATATAAGATGCTCATGTTACAAATGTGTTAGAACTGTATGCCAGGTGTATATCAAACTGCTGGTACAGAAGTGTGTGTTGAAAAGGTTTTTGCAAAGTGCTTAAAATGTAACCACAGCATGCCCTACTGGAATAGAACAGAAATGTACCTACACTACTGTGACTGTTTAGATGTATATATTTTAACAGGGGAAACTGAAATACAGAAAGTTAACTTCAGAAAAAAATAGCTGAAATTAAATTACTTTATTGCCATGCAATAAAAAAAGATGTTATCTTTAGCTTCAGTGCAGCAGGAGACATAATCCCTGTACTACAGACGTTTTCTGTATTGTCTTTAAATGTGGAGGAATGTAAATTGGTTTACGACTTTCACCATTTGCCAAAAGATCTTAGGTCTATTTATTTTCACAGGTGGATGCTAAATACTGCTAGCTTTCAGCAGTGGGGGTTTACCTGAGATAGAGTCAGATGACAAGAAATTATGTCATTCTGAAAGGCATCCCAGCAGTGATGTATAGTAATTCTCTTAAATTCAGGTAGGTATATAGTGTAGATGTTTTTCTTTATTTACTTAGGATCATAGGAAGTTACTAGGCTATTGGCCCTGAGGCCCTTGCAAGTCTAGCCAATAATTTTGCCAATGTTCCAACAAGTCAGCACCCTATGTCACTGTCCAGCTGGGACATGCGTGGCATCCCAGGGGTGCATTTTCTGTTCCCCATCCCGTTATCCAGGTTGCACTTAAAAAAGGGTTAATGAGCAACTCTGCTTGATGTGGAGAGGGAGTCTATTCCACAGAAGGGGGAGTCACTTTGACACAAATATGCCCTGCCAACAAGTCCTATTGATGTCACAGACCAGGTTGAGGTCACGTGTGTGGGTTACTCGAGTGGAGCTTGACTTGTGGATATGCAGCAGTCCCATCAGAGAAGGGTCTGAGATTGATTTATATGCCATTCAGAGGTCACCTCTGAGGAGTCTGTAGGAGACTGAGTAATGAGACAGGGCCTTTTGCCTGTCTGTGCAGGGTAGATTTTTGAGGCCCTGGATTCTCCTGGTGAGGAACCTTTGTGGTCTGTCTAGTTGCTGCATGTGTTTTGTGAGGTACATGCCAAAAGGAGCATTGCACTCAATAATGGGTCTTGTAAGGGAAGAATACAGGGATGGTATGGCCACCTTGCCCTGGATGAGACACCCTTACTAATGAGGTGGGCCATTATAGGTTCATAAGTTGGTACTAGGCTATTGGCCCTAGGGCCTATACAAACCTAGCCATAATTCCCTGGCTATTTCTTTCCACAATATTTACTTCCTTGGACCCCTGTCTAGCAGGGCAACTGACATGATCCTCGGGGTTTGGAAAACAGTGGCAAAAAATTCTTACCAAAAAGCGCATGCACACACAGAAGAACTAGTAAATTAGAAAATACCAACAATCTTATCACTAAAAATAGAGTAAAGACTAGAATCCTAAAAAAACTACTTGAACAGGAGGAAATACAGCAAGACTACTAATTGCACTTAGCTAAGAACGCATCCAATGCTGGAAGTGGCAAATCAAATCTGAGGTGATTTAGGGAAGGCAGTGCATTATAAGAAATGTGGCAGAGTTTTGAAGCTGCTGACCTCGGATCTGATCAGCTCTGATAACCCATAGGTTGAGGTGGATGGACGACGCAACATCAAATCAAAAATTATGTACATACTATAGTGCTAGATTCATGTTATTTTCTTCCATCTGTCTCAATCTGTGGTTATGGGATTTGACTGGTTCCAAGGTCGGTAACCAAGACTTTAGCTTAGAAGCTCAAGCTCCTTTCCCATAAACTCCTCAGATCAGAGTAGGTAGCAGAATATTCACAGTAGACGGAGACCTGATGAGGTCCAATAGAAGGCAGCTTTGGGAAAATGTAAGGTCTTCTAAATGCACTAGCCAACAGCATGCTAATTTGGAAGGGGGATGGAGGGAGAGGATGTTGAGACAAATAGAAGAAGAAAATATGGATCTAACATTATGCTAAGCAAATAACTTTCATATTCAATCTTGCCTTTTCCATTTGCCTAAACCTCTGGGATACAGTCCGCATCCAGAATGATCTGGGTTGTACTATGGAAGAATATTTCTGAGGACAGTATACCCAAACATTGTCCTTGATTGGATAGCAAGCTTAAATGTGTAACAAGAGTATGGGTATTAGACCACATAGCTACCGAGCAGATGCATCTAACAATGTGTAACTAAAAAAAACTGCAAAAGTAGATACTGCCCTCATAGGTTCAAAGAAAGCTTTCTAATACAATGGAGGCAATATAGTGGACAAAAGTCAGTTTGCTATCAACCTGGGTGCCCAAATCACTCACGGCTGATTGCATGCTTAGGACCTTGTTATCAATGTGATAATTTGTGGGGACATCACTTTCCACAAAGGGGATAATGATACATTTTTTTGGCATTCAGTTTGAGACCATGTTTTTGGCACCAGTCATTTGTTTGGGTGAGACCTTCTTACAGGATATCCACATCACTAGGGGAATTGATGACAGCACCCAGCTTGCAGTCATCTGCAAACCTGGTCAGATATATCCCACTGGTTTTGGCCTGCATCTCAGAAAACTGTACCCCAAACAACAGAGGCCCCAAGACCTATCCCTGGGGTACACCGCTTGTTACAGGTCTACTGCTTGAGGTGGCTTCCCCTATTTTGACCAAGTGAGTTCTATCAGTGAACCAGTTTACTACCCATCTGATAACATATGGATTGATGCCTAGTTGAGAGAGTTTATCTATTATACCTGAGTGGGCAATAGTGTTGAGGACTTTGGCCAGGTCAAGGTATTTGGTGTGCACTGTCTTCCTCTCGTCCATGGCCTTGGTGACTGTCTCAAAGAAGTTGACCAAATTTGACAGGCATGACCTCCCCTTGATGAAACCAAACTATGTGGGATTAAGTGTCTGGAGGTTGCCAGTGTCCTTGTTAATGAGATCCATGATAATTCACTCCATGGCCTTGCAGCTCAGGCTAGTTTGGCTGATGGGTCTATAATTTCCAGGATCGGTGAATGCTCCACCTTTGTGCAGAGGGATAACAATGGCTGTCCTCCACTCAGCTGGGACAAGGCCAGTACTCAGGCTTTGGTTGAATATGGTGCCTAATGGTGCTGCAAGTTCCGGCTTGAGTTCATGTAGGATGCAGCCTGGGATGTTACCAGGTCCCATGGAGGCTGTATTTTTTTGCCTTTGACAGGGCAGTTATGACTTTCTAGAGATAAGGAGAGGAGGCATGTGCAGGGGATGCTCTCTTTTACTGATGGAGGGACAGAGGGGTGAAGTTTTCACTGAACCTGTCTGCCAGCAGGTTGGCTATATCTACAGCGTTTGTGTATGTGGTGTTCTTGACCACCAGTTCTGAGGAGATCTGGGTGATTCCCTTGAGGTTGTGGATATATATGAAAAAGGCTTTATGATTGTCTTTAGTAGATGTGGCCAGTTTGGACTCAAAGTTTGCTTTGGAGGATTTCACTAGTGCTGTTATTTGCTTGTTTAGGCTAAGGATAGATTGCTTCCAATTAGACTCCTGCTCCTTTTTGGTCATGGACAGCAATTTTTTTCCTTTTATTATAGAGTTTATTCATTGCAGATGTTCACCAGACAGGTTTACTATTCCTTGAGGCGGAGGATTTTGTCCTGTTGGGTATTCCTAATTCCATGCAGCTATATAAATGCTCATATAGTACTTTGGTGTAGGTTTGGGGATATGTGCCAGTTCATGTGGTGGGGAAGGGGGTTGTGAAGCTGTTTACACCTTCTTTCAGGCGGTTGTGATCAGCTTTGGAGAAGTCTTTTTGATTGACCCTAGCTGGGGGTGGGGGAGATGATGACTTTGAAAGTGACTGCCTTGTGATTGGATCTTACCAGGGATGATAACACTGTACGAATGCTGCAGTGGTCAAACATGTTGGTTAATACTAAGTCCAAGATATTTTCACCTCTTGCGGGGGTGTCATCCAACTGGTCCAAGGCATTTGCATTGACAAAATCAAGGAGTCTCTGGGCATTTATGTTTTGGTATGAGTATTTCTTCCAATCTATGGTTGGATAGTTAAAGTCACTCTGGGTCAGGGTAAAGGGTTGAATCTTGATAAACTTCCAGAGGTCCAGGTAGGTGGTGTAGAATTCTTGAGTCAAAGTTGGAGCTCTATAGCTAGCTATGATTTGAATAGGGGTCTTGTCAATTGTTGACTGCACCTGGAGTGTTTCCTATGCATCATACTGCTTGGCCAACCTGGAGGTGTATATGTCTTTTATATATATTTCAACTAGACCTTCTTGAGACTGTCCTGCAATGTTGTTTTAAATATTTCCTGTGATTTGAACTCTGATATCACTGTAAATATATACTGAGTATTTTCTTGTTCTTTTAATATTTATTATTAAATATATTTAAACCTTTCATTGTGGCTGATCTTTGTCAAACATATTTAAGTTCTGAGAGTGCTTGCATATTTATTTGGTGACACTGTGTAGGTCACTCCTAATAGCCTTGCTCTTGGTCAAACTACCGTTTGTATTGATAGTAACATTACACAGTAGGATTGGACACCCTTTGTTAAGGGCTTTAAAGTAGCTGATGAAGAGTTGGATGGTAGCATTAATAACTACCTTATATTCTGGACAGAAGGGAGCATAGCTAGTAAACCTGTGCCAACCTTTCCCAGGTGTGTGTGTGTGTGTGTGTGTGTGTGTGTGTGTGTGTGTGTGTGTGTAAAACAAATCTCCAAGTGTGTGTATGTCAGCTACTTGAGCAGGGACATGAAGCACTGGTTGGACAGAGATGATGCTAGAGGTCTTAGCTTGGCCATTCAGCTGAGATCTCAATTCTATAGCTATGCCAGTGGAGAGTCTTATTGGGGTTCTGGAGAAAGAGGGAGAAACCAGCCCCAGACTGACTGTGGTCTCTGAGTGCTCTTAAGGGAAATTGCACTTTACTGTGTGTATACTTGTCATCCTCCCAATGTATGCCTCCATTGGTACTAGTGGTAAGGATTGAGGCTCTTTGATTACTGGACCAGTCGTGGGGCATCACTTTTATTGGTGGCAGTGGCTGGATCACCATATTACATATTAAGATTCAGTGGTGTGAATATTGAACTCCTGTAGGCTATAAACAGTGATCACTAAAGAAGGTGTTTGTACTCTCAAGCAGCCACACAGTGAACATTCAGAGTTTCATATCGCAATAGTTTCATTTATTTTTTGTTAGCTCAGGTAGTCAGGGAGAACAGGCAAGGATGTCAGCAGAGGAGTTTGGCAAGTTGACAATGCATGCCAACCTGACTAAAGCAGAAATGATTGCAGCCTTAACCACAGCTGCATCACAGACCAGCAACCAAGAGGACAACCAGACTGGCCTTAGGGATGTACAGTTCTCAGGAAATGGACAGTTAACCTTTCACAGAGGACTTAAGGACTTAAAAATCTGTCTGGAGTTAGAGACTTGAACTGGAGGCCAGACAGAAGTAGAATTAGCAGAGAGACTGCTGCATTTGAAGGCTGAAGAAAAGGAGAAACAAATGGAATTAGAAGCAACAGAGAGACTGAGACATCTGCAAGCTGATGAAAATGACAGGCAGAGGCAACACGAAAAAGAGATGCTGACTCTTTGCCAGGGTCATGGAGGTAAGGGAAGGGAATAGCTGAAACCCAGAAGCAACAAACGTCAGTAAATTTCTTCCACAATTTACAGAGGCTAATAATTTTGGTAGTTTTATTCATATGTTTGAAAGGGTATGTAAATAATATAATGTTGACCAAGGGCTCTGGGTATGGTTCCTCACCCCGTTAATCCATGGTAAAGCTGTAACTGCTGCTTCTAAATTGTCTGATACTGATTTCTTAAATTATAATACTGTTAACACATTGTTTATTAGAATGTTTTAAGTTAACACCTGAAGCTTATAGTTAAAATTTCATGAGCATAGAAGCAAGGCAGATGAAAGTGTGTGTGAATATATTGCTAAGTTAAGCACTTATTTTCATATATGGGTGAGTGGGTGTCAGGTCACCACTTTTGAAGGGCTGGCAGACCTTTTGGTGGGGGAACAAGCCCTTAGCACTTTGTCTGAGGACATGAGAATCTGGTTAGCAGATAGGGAATGTAACACAGCAGATGAATTGGGAAAAATGAGAGAGCTATACCTAGCAAGCAGGCATCAATGGACAGGAAATGGAAACCCAGGGCTGCCTATGGGTCTAAGGGAACCCATGGTTGGCAGCCAAAACTTTCCCAACAGAGGCAAGTTAGGGGGCAAAAGGTGAGAGAGCCAGTTGTCTGGAGATAACAAGGGTACCAAACTACCACAAGAAGTTATATCCTATCTTAGTAGCTGGTAAACAGGCCACTGCTAAGAGAGACACAGCCTATGATCTAACCATTGTGAAGCCTGAAATGGTTAAAGAGGAGCACTGCTTGCATGGGCAGTCTACTCCAGTCAGAGCTTTAGGAGGGACCCCATTCCAAATACCTTTGGCTAGGGTTCACCTTGACTGGGAGGGTGGAAAAGAAAACAAGCAAGTAGGTGTGTTTGAGAATATCCCTGCAGATGTCCTGATAGGGAATGATTTTGATAATGCAGTACCTTGTGTGCATGCAGTTACATGCAGTTAGGCTTGGAGACAAGCATGTGGGTCTGGTAGCCTGGGGGGATCCAGGCGGACCACAGTCTTGAAGCCAGGACTGGAGTGGTGGTTACGTCAGAGAGGGAGCTACCCTGTAGCAATAAGACTGAAGGTAAGCCACAGCTGCTTGTGGGTGCAGATATTCGTTTGGACAGAGTGACTTCAAGGGCAGAGGTGAGTAGTAGTAGTACCCAGGTTGATAGCGAGGCACAGCTGTCAGTGAATACCAGACATCCTGTGGAAGGGAAACTGGGAAGGGTTATAAAGAGAGAGCTGAGACAGGCTCAGCTCTCAGACCCTAAATTACAAGGCCTGAGGGAGGCAGCCAGTGAGGCACCTGATTGTCAAGGAAAAGGGGAATCTGTATACTGTGACAAAGGATAACTGTATCGAGAGTGGACCCCTGGAAGAGAGCTAGAGGGTGAGTGAATACAACAGTTGTTAGTGGCCTGAGCCTACCATCTGACACTTCTAGCCACAGCCCATGACATTCCCTTTGGACATAATATGAGCATAAAGCATACCAAGAGATGTATTATACAAAACTTTTATTAGCCTGGGATTTGCAGAGATGTAACAGGGTACTGCAGGACCTGTGAGCAGTGCCAAAAGGAAGGCAAGACAGGAGACAAGGTAAAACCTCCTTTGATTCCTTTGCCTGTGATTGAGGAGCCATTTCAGAGGGTAGCTATGGATACTATGGGGCCTCTGAGTACTCCAAGATCCACAGGGAAGATGTATATCCTAGTGGTAGTCGATCATGCTACTAGATACCCTGAGGTGGTGGCTCTGTCCTCCATTGAGGCAGAAAAGGTGGCAAATACTTTCTTAGAGATTTTTAGCAGGGTAGGTTTCCCAAAAGAGATACTGACTGACAGAGGTACCACTTTCATGTCAGACCTTATGGCTTGTCTGTAGAAGCATTGTGGGGTGAAGCAGCTAAAGATCACCCCCTGCCATCCCCAGACTAATGGTCTTATTGAGAGATTAAACTGTACACTAAAGACCATGCTACATCATTTGTAGACCAGTTTAAGAGGGAGTGGGACAAATATTTGCCCCATCTGTTGCCTGCTTTCAGAGAACTGCCCCAGGAATCCACAGGTTTTTCACCCTTAGATTTGCTGTATGGGCATAGGTTGAGAGGACCTCTAGATTTTATTTGTGATGGGTGGGAGGGTGAGTGTGAATCTCACAAGGAGTCTGTTGTAGCATATGTCCTAAATCTCAGGACAAGGCTCAGGAAACTCATGGGCATGGTCCAGGAGAACCTGGGAGAATCCCAACAAAAGAAAAAGGTCTGTTATGACAGGAATATTTGAACTAGAGAGTATGCTGTGACTATGCATGTTATGGTTCTCATTCCTGTCAGACACAGCAAGCTGCAGGCAGCTTGGAAGGGACTCTTCAGAGTGGTAAGGAAGGTAAGTGCTGTTAAATTCATGGTAGAACTGGTCGGCAGGAGGCAGAGGCTCAAACTGTACCATGTTAACATGAGGAAACCTTAGTATAATAGTGAGGTCCTTGTGCTAAGTATTTGCAGTAGAAGGCAGGAGCAGTTTGAGGGAGATCTGTGGTTACAGGAAGCCAGCCAGCAAAATTCCAAATTACTGTGATGGAGCCTAGGATTGCAGGCGTATGATAAGACAGTGCAACACTGACTGTACTGAGGTCAGTAATGCCAATGCAGATGGCTCTTAAGACAGGAAATGTGGTTAGGTATTCCCAGATAGGCTCATCCCTCTCAAGCAATGTTTCTAAGGGTAACTTGAAAAACTAGCTTGAGTCTTCAAGGGGGGGATAAATGTCACAAAAGGAGATAATGCTAGCCCAGCTATCCAGAATTTTGTAAATATTTATATATCATTTGTGAATATCAATATGATTCATATAAGATACTTGTGTTACAAATGTATTATAACTGTACGCCAGGTGTATATCAAACTGCTGATACAGAAGTGTGTGTTGAAAAGGTTTTTGCAAAGTGCTTAAAATGTAAACACAGCATGCCCTACTGGAATAGAACAGAAATGTACCTGCACTATTGTAACTGTTTAGCTGTATATATGTTAACAGGGGAAACTGGAATACAGAAGGTTAACTTCAGACAAAAATGGCTGAAATTAAATTACTTTATGGCCATGGAATAAAAAGATGTTATCTTTCAGTTTCAGTGCAGCAGGAAACAAAATTTCTGTACTAGAAAAGTGTTCTGTATTGTCTGCAAATGTAGAGGAATGTAAATTTGCCAAAAGATCTGACTTGTACGTATTTTCACAGGTGGATGCTAAATAGTGCTAGCTTTCAACAGTGGGGATTTTACCTGGGATAGAGTCAGATCACAAGAAATTATGTCATTCTGCAAGCTATCCCAGCAGTAATATTCAAGCTATTAATTTGGGAAGTCTCTCAAAGAGAGAGACTGCATTCTGTATTCTGTCCTTGACATGGCAACATTGGCTAGAGGATCCATTCACCACACATCTGCCTTGCTGCTCTAATTAAGTAGGTGTAGCTGTGGCAACCCCTAACCGGGAAAAGCCGAAAGATACAACAACTAGGGTATAGTAATTCTCTTAGATTCAGTCAGGAATATAGCGAGGCATAGTTTAGATGTTTTTCTTTATTTACTTGAGACTGTCCTGTAATGTTGTTTTAAATATTTCCTGTGATTTTGAATTCTGATATCACTGTAAATATATACTATTTTCTTGTTTTTTTAATATTTGTTATTAAATATATTTAAACTTTTCATTATGGCTGATCTTTGTGAGACATATTCAAGTTCTGAGAGTGCTTGCATATTTATTTGGTGAAACTGTGGGCCACTCCTAATAGCCTTGCTCTTGGACAAACTACCATTTGTATTGATAGTCACATTGCACAGTAAGATTAGACACCCTTTGTTAAGGGCTTTGAAGTAGCTGATAAAGAGTTGGCTGGTGGCAGTCGTAACTACCTTATAGTCTGGCAGAAGGAGGCATATGTAGTAAACATGTGCCAACCTCTCCCAGGTGTGTGCATGTGTGTGTGTGTGTGTGTGTGTGTGTGTGTGTGTGTGTGTGTGTGTGTGTGTGTGTGTGTGTGTGTGTGTGTGTGTGTGTGTGTGTGTGTGTGTGTGTGTGTGTGTGTGTGTGTGTGTAAAGAAAATCTCAAAGAGTGTGTATGTCAGCTACTTGGGCAGGAAAATGAAGTACTGGTTGTACAGAGAGGGTGCTGGAGGTCTTGGCTTGGTCACTCAACTGAGATCTCAGCTCTACAGCTGTGCCACTGGGGAGTCTTACTGGGGATTTGGAGAAAGAGGAAGAAACCAACCCTAGACTGACTGTGGTCTCTTTTTACTCTTAATGGAAATCACACTTTACTGTGTGTGTACTTGTCATCCTCCCAATGTATGTCCCCAACTGGTGCTAGTGGTGAGGATTGAGGCTCCTTGATTACTGGACCAGTGTTGGTGCATCACAGTATAATTCTCATATAAACAAAATTTGCAACAAAAAGATGAAACTTCAGGCTATAATTAATGGATGCCACCAACCACAATATAAAAGATTTACATGTAATAAGCAAAACCCTCAGGTACACCATCAAATATGTAGGGGGAGATATGAACTCAGGGTTCCTATCAACTCATAACCACTTTATGTAGGTATGGTTTTAATTTAATTTTTAAAGCATATAAATGATAACCATTATTATAACAAACTTATTCTCAATGGTCTCCAACAGTCTGATCCTAGAGCTATTGCTGGTATCCTCACACAAATTGAGTGCTAATTTTATGCATTTCCCAGCCAGATCTTTTCCATTCTACAAGACAGTCCATCCCTCCCAAAATTATTTTGCAACAATCGAATATCTGCGGTATCTGAAACTAAAAATACTAGCTCCATGGCACCAGATAATACCACCAGCTATGTGTTAGTTGCGTGTCAATCCAACAACCCTTCTGTTGAACCTCTTCCATTCAAGTGTCTTGATGGGATATGCTCCAGATGCATGGGAAATAGCTCTAGTGGAATTTTTACACAACTACAGCTCAATGATAAACCTAGAAGTTACAGACCTAATAGCCTTACATGTACCATCTGTACCGAACTTATAAACAAAGTCATAGGTGAACTACAAACTCTGTACCCAACATACTCTGGACTTGTAAAACCTATCTTAGCTACTAAATCTAGATAATTATTTGAAAGAGTCTAAGGAGTCTGACAGTCCATGTTGCTTACCTTACACTTATCAAGGTCTCTCATACAGTCCCACATGCTAGCATCATATGTATATTTTCCCAAATTAATGTACATTCACTTGTAATCCACTGGATAGCTAACTGGCTCTCTGACAGAAACCATACTGTGAAGATAAATGATAGCTACTCTAGCCAGATAAGTGTTACTAGAGGGATTGTACAGAGGTCTGTATTTGTTCCACATCTCTTTAGCATCTAACTTTCACAACTAAAAACAAAATTCAATGAATTTGGGCTAAGTTCACTGACTACTGCAAATTAGGTGCATTTGTCAACCCCTCACGCAGACACTTCAACACATTCTGGACCAAAAAAATGCAGCATTTGTTGATTATGGTCTCATCATAAATATCAAAACGTGAAATACATTTACCTTTAGGAAAGACAAAAACCCATCTCATTACCACATTGGCATATCCCTCTCAGAACAAAAGTAATCATCCAGGATTTGGTTATATATGTCAGTAATGATCTTTCTTTTGATCACCATGTTTTGGTTGTGTTTAGGAATTCCTTCTCCCATGTTGATGTGTTTTTTGGTGAGATCTTCACCAGTTTTCATGTAGCCTGGCTCCTTCTGTATACTTTTTACTTATTACAACTATACAGAGTGCCTTTGGAATGTACCCCACAAAGCAACTTGACTACCTTGATAGACCCCAAAGGTTTCTGATCAATAAGATATCTGGACTACAAAATCTAAGCTTCCCCGAAATACTAAAAGTTCTATCCTTCATTTATATAATATAGACTTCCAATGGGTGATTTCTGGTTAGCTATTCAAGCTCTGAAGTTACTTCCCCTTTCCAACCTCTGCATCTTTGCAGAGTCAACAGTCTCTTTAATGCATATGACAAAGTACAAGACCAACAGCACTTATTGGAATAACATGTTCATAATAAGCTAGCATATTCCCTGAGTGGAATAAACTCCCTTTACATACAAAGCAACATAACTTCTCTCTACTTTCACAAAAGACCTGAACATTTAATGGGAGACTGTAAATTCATGTTAGGTATATATGTAATCTTATCAGATGAAAGTAATGTACTCCCAATATCAAAGTGGGTTGTGGCTAACCTTTTAAGTAGGCCTTTGTCCATGATTGAACAAATTGTTTATTTCTAATATGGATTTGTTTACTGGGCTTTTTCTTCCTGCTCAGTGCATTTTAGTCTTACAATAATTATTTGAATCAGTGTTCTATGATGGTTAGCAAATTAAAAATAAATACAAAAACATGATTTATTACCAAGATAGTTCATGATCAGCATCTTCTCTCAGTTTATAAACCCAAAAGGAATATTGGCAAACTACTTTACAAACAACTTTGTCTCACTAAATTGGAACAAACTCCCTCTCCATATTAGATCCAGCCTTTCCTTTCCCTGTTTTAAAAAGGAGCTTAAATCCCATCTACTAAACTTGAAATTATGCCATTGCTTTGACCACACATAGACTAATTCTGTTCTACTGTATAACCTGTTGCATCTCCTAACATCCTTTCTCTATTAACAACTTTTGCTTAAACTAAACTCCTAAACCCTCAGCTCTACTACTATAGCCCTACTACAGCCTCCTAATTTCTTCACCCCATTCTCAACACTATTTATCTTTTTCCCCCACTTCCTGTCAGTATCTATACACTGTTCTTCTTTTGAACAATGATTATCTTTTTTTGTTTTTACTTTTATATGAAGTAAATTTTTAGACCGCTGCTATCAGTGCAACCCTTAATGTTCATAATTTGTTCTTTTGTTTTTCTCTTTATAATTAATTTCACATTTGCAGTGTTGTTTTTAATAGCTTTTGTCCTGTATGTTTATCTTTGCTTATGTTTGCTGGGGCTCTTTCCCCTTGGGTCTCCACTGAAAATGGGTTGCTTACTATCATTATAATGCAAATAGTTAATAACCTTTTCTTTTTTACAATTATTTTGTATTGTGATTGTTATTTAATATTTGTATATTGTCACTTTATCTTTACTTATGTTTGCTGGGCTTTTCCCCTCGGGTCTCCACTGAAAATTGTTCTTTTTACAAACTCAGTTGGACTAACCTGGTTAACAAATATGAAATAAAGAAAGAAAGAAAGAAAGAAATTAAGGTGTAGAACATTACCTTCATGATAACTTACTAGGTTTTATTGTCAAGCTTACAATCTATTTTCCTTCTAGAAGTTGGAATGCAGTAGGCCCACATTGATATTTTCTACTTCCGATGAATATTTCAGTATGATTTTTGAATGATGTTAACTGGTTATTTGATCAAGGTATAAAAGGAAGCTTATTCTGAAGTTTGGAAGGCAAAATGTAATGTATCTCTCATATGTTTTCATTAGTCATATTCACTTTTTGCATTTGGTTCCCCAAACCAGTGATAATTCATGATTTTCATATAGATATGACTTATGTGTTGCATTACAGACCAGAGAGAAGACATGTCCTAATAATAAGTAAGATACAAAATATAATAACATTTGCTGAAACCTTTAAAAATAGTTTTAAGTTGTCCAACATTACTATTTTTAGTAAGAAATCAAGCCAAGTGAAATTGCTTCGGGTGGCTTGCTTGAAGTCTGGACAGTATACTCTTGTATTTAATAATGGGTGGATCAATGAGGTATAAAGTGGGGCACTGATATCGCTGGAGTGAATAAACACATCCTTTCAACTTAGATGTGCTCTGCAATATGGTTTTCTGACTTTGGTTGATAAACAATAACATTTTAAATTGTTGTTTACTTTCTTGCTTGAATTTCAAATAATGATGTCCTTTTTGACCATTTATTTTGTAATAATAATTTCTCTTCTTCCAAGTTTAATGATGCTTCACTTATTGAAATTAAATGTGATTTGATTGCTAAGGTATTGGTATACATTCCTTGTAGATCAAATGTGAGAAAATCATGTTTATTGATATAAACGAGTTACTCCCTTTGCAATAATCAGCATATTTGCTTATCCAAAATTATTTCCTTCTTTTGTATCTTAGAAGAGCCCAGAAAAGAGTTATGTCCATACATAGACATAACATAACATACATAACATAGACTGGGAGCATTACTCTAGCTCCAACACCCTAGCCCAAAGGTTCCTAGAATTTATAAACTCAAATGCTATGGAACAACTTGTTACCACTCCAACCAGGGGGGAAAACATACTGGACCTGATCAAAACCAACATGGGGACTTTATGCTCCAGACCAGAAGTGTATCCCTCACTGGTAAGATCAGACCATAAACTATATAGTGTTGTTTGCTAATAATAGTTAGGTATAGCTTGATTTGTCTTAGGCAAGGGGACTTTTCCACACTGTTTGGTGATGTGAAGATGTTATTAATTTTTGATGCTAATATTTGAAATGATTTTCTTGGAGAAGAGGTTTCCCATGTCCATTTAAGGATCCTACTTAAACAATGAATTTGTGGTACAAGGGAGGATGAGGTCTAAAAGGTGGCAGGACTTAAATGAACTATGTAATGTCTGAGTGAGAAAGAATGGGTAGACTATAAGTGATGTATAATGTTTGCAACTGGGAGTGTGTCAATATGGTTTATGACTTAAACTGCTTGTTACTAGGATTGTGTTGGTATTGTTCGTTTTCATTTATATAAGTGTATGCCTATGTAGTAAGTAGATGGTTTAATAAAGTTTACTATCAAAATTGCAAATGGCAAAACAAAATCCGTTCGCAATTTCAAAGTAATACAACAAAAACAGAATCGCTACCACATTACAATACCAAATCAGCTGATCGACGTAGCAGATTCGACATTGTCTCCGAAAACATCACATGATATCCAAGTAGGCATATAATGTACATAGGATCATAGGATCATAGGAAGTTATTAGGCTATTGGCCCTGAGGCCCTTATAAGCCTAGCCAAGAGTTTAGCCCATGCATAGACAAATCAGCACCCAATGCCCCTGTCTAGCAGGGACACGGGTGGAATCCCAGGGATGTATTTTCTATTTCCCATCCAGTTATCCAAATTGCACTTAAAAAGGGGTAAAGAGGTACTCTGCTTGACGTTCAGAGGGAGTCTATTCCATAGATGAGGGAGTCTCTGAGACACAAATCTGTCCCGTTAGCAGGTCCTATTGATGTCACAGACAAGGTTGAGGCTGCGTGTGCAGGTTACTCGAGTGGAGCTTGAATTGTGGATATGCAGCAGTGCCATCAAGGCGGTGTCCAAGATTGCCTTGTATGTCAGACAGAGTTCACCTCTGAGGAGTCTGTATGAAACAGAGTAGAGGGATAGGGCTTTTAGCCTATCTGTGTATGGTAGATTTTTGAGGCCCTGGATTCTCCTGATGAGGAACCTCTGTGGTCTCTCCAGCTGCTGCATATACTTTGTGGGGTACATGCTGAATAGGGCATTGTACTCAATAATGGGCCTTATAAGGGAAGAATACAGGGATGTTATGACCTCCTTGTCCCTGGATGAGATACTCTTACTTATGAGGTGGGCCATGTAGAACGCTTTCCATACAATGGAAGCAACGTGGTGGTCAAAAGTCAGGCTGCTATCAATCTGGGTGCCCAAATCCCTCACGACTGACTGTCTGCTTAGACCATTGTTATTAATGTGATAATTTGTGGTGACATCTCTCTCCACAAAGGGGATGATGATGCATTTTTTTGTATTCAGCTTGAGGCCATGTTTCTGGCCCCAGTCATTTGTTTGAGTGAGACTCTCTTATAGGATGTCCACGTCACTAGCGGAATTGATGACAGCTCCCAACTTGCAGTCATTTGCAAACTTGGTCAGCCATAGCCCACTGATTTTGGCCTGTACCTCATCAAAGTATATCCCAAATAACAGAGGCCCCAAGACCGAATGCTGTGGTACACCACTCAATATGGGTCTACTGCTTGAGGTGGCTTCCTCTATTTTGACTAGGTGGGTTCTATCAGTGAGCCAGTTGGCTACCCATCTGATAACATATGGATTGATGCCTAGTTGAGAGAGTTTATCTATTATGCCCGAGTGGGGAATAGTGTCAAAGGTCTTGGCCAGGTCAAGGTAGGCAGTGTGCACTGTCTTCCCCTCATCCATGGCTTTGGTGACTGCCTCAAAAGGGTCAACCAAATTTAACAGACATGACCTCTCCTTGATGAAGTCAAACTATGTGGGTTGGACTGTTTGGAGGTTGCCAATGTCCTTGTTAACGAGGTCCATGATAATCCGTTCCATGGCCTTGCAGATCAGACGAGTTAGCCTGATGGATCTATAATTTCCCAGGTCAGTGAGCTCTCCACCTTTGTGTAAAGGGATGACAGTGGCTGTCCTCCACTCAGCTGGGAAAAAAAATGGTACTCAGGCTTTGGTTGAATAGGGGCCTAATGGTGTTGCAAGTTCCTGCCTGAGTTCATTTAGGATGCAGCCTGGGATGTTATCAGGTCCCATGGAGGCTGTATCTTTTGCCTTTGAGAGAGCAGTGATGACCTGATCCCTAGATATAAGGGGAAGGGGGTAGGTACTGGGAATGCCCTGATCTCTGATGGGGAGGAAAGAAGGGTGAAATTTTTGCTGAATCTGTCAGCCAGCAAGCTTTCTATATGTACGGCATTTGTATATGTGGTTTCCTTGACCACTAGTTCTGAACATATCTGGGTGCTACCTTTGAGATTACAGACATATGTGAAGAAGGCCTTATGATTGTCTCTGGCAGGTGTGGCCAATTTGGACTCGAGGTTTGCTTTGAAGGATTTCACTAGTGCTCTTATTTGCTTGTTTAGGCTAAGGAGAGATTACTTCCAATTGGGCACCTGCTCCTTCTTGGTCCTGGACAGCATTTTTTTTTCTTTTCTTATAGAGTTTATTTATTGCAGATGTCCAGTAGGCAGGTTTACTCTTCCTTGTGGAGGAAGATTTAGTCCTGTCAGGTATTTCTGATTCCATGCATCTATATAAATGTTCATATAGTAATTTTGTATAGTTTTGGATACTGGTACCAGTTCCTAGAGAGGGACAGGGGGCTGAGAAGCTGTTTATACCATTCCTCAGGAGGCTGTAATCAGCTTTGGGGAAGTTTTTTTGATTGACTCTAGCTAGATGGAGGTCGGGGGAGATGGTGACTTTGAACGTGACTGCTTTATGGTCGGACCTTACAAGGGAGGATGATACTGCAGGGATGTTGCAGTAATTACTCATGTTGGTTAATACCAAGTCCAAGATATTATCACCTTTTGTGGGGGTATTGACTAGCTGTTCCAAAGCATTTGCATTGACAAAATCGAGGAATATCTGGGCATTTGTGTTCTGGCAAGAGTAGTTCTTCCAATCTATGTTTGGGTAGTTAAAGTCACCTAGGTAGATAGATATGAATAGGTCTAGATAGGCAGTTTGGGCTGGGAGATGTGTATGTCTTTAATATATATTGAAACTCCACCTCCTTTGGCTTTATTACCCACAGTTTGGGGTCTGAATGTATGATAGGATGAGTGACTAGGTAAGGCTGGAGTGCTCTCTGCAGCTTTGAACCAGGTTTCTGTGACTGCACAGATGTCAGCATTTTTCAGGGTTAAGAATGCTTGCAATGAGTGCAGTTTCATGTTTAGAGTCCTAGCGTTTAGCAGCATGACCTTTAATTTGTGTTTTGTTGAAATTTTTATGTTGGTAGTTTTAACCTCATCACTTTTCCTAAAAAAGTCACTATAGAGGAGAGAAGAGCCTTTGCCAGAAACCTGAAGTCCAGGTGAGACAGATGCAGGCCATCTCTGGCAAAACATCATGGTCTGTTGATTATATCTTCCCAGGCTGTCAGGTACTGGACCCCCTTGGAATGACACCAGAAACTAAGCCAATTCTTAAATTTAATCATTTTCTGTTTCTATTTAGGGATCATTCTGGGTGATGGTAGAATGTTGCGTAAGGCTAGGGATATACCTGGCTGGGACACATATTCAGTGAGTTCAACCATGTCTCTCTTCATACAGTCCAGGGAGGTATGTCTCAAGTCATTCACACCAACATGGACTATGACAGAGTCATAACAGTACCTGTTGTTGAGAGACCTGAGTGCGTGCGTGATATGGCGGATTCTGGCCCCTGACAGACAAGTAACCGTGACTTTCTCCTTATTCAGCCTAATGAGAGGCACATTTGTGTATCTCACAATGGAGTCACCTATGACTAAAATGTTAGGTTCATGGTTAAGCCTTAGTGGTTCTGAGACACAAGTGTGTGAACTATGCTTGGTATGTGGTGTGGAGGGCTGTGGAGATCGAATGTGTTTTTGCCTTGGAGGTCTTCTTTGTTTGAGTGTGTTTATGTGGAGGACCTCTGCATATGTAGGTGTGTGTTGTGTAGGTGTGGATGGTGTTTGAAGATCTTTGAACATATTTATGATATTTCCAGGAAGAAGGAGACCAATGCATTATTCAAACACACACTTATGTGTGACAATTACAAGTTTAAATTCTGGATTTTAGAATAGGTTAAAGATTTTCAAAGAGGTGGAGACTGGGAAACTAGTCTTGAGTATTGTGAACTCATGTGGCAGCTTAGGTTCAATGCCTGTTCCCCCTGGCCTTAATGAGCACTATTCCATTCTATCAGAATTAAAAAAGAGAGCTTGCAGATAACATGAGAGCCCTGATAAACTATTTCACCCTCCTATTTACCCTCTCTTTCATCTATCAGATTTATATACTTAGCTTGACCACATTTTTAAAACATGTAGGAGTTTACAGTGTGTATGTGTATATATGTATTTTAGTGTATATATATTGTTAGTTGTTGTGTCTTTCAGCTTTTCCCAGTTAGGGGTCACCACAGTGGAACTCCAGTCCGCTAATGATCGGCAGTAGATTTTTATGTACCGAGTTGCCAGCTCTGACGCACAACCTTCAACGAAGGCACGCCCATTCACGCATGTCTCCACACAGAAGACGCTTTAGCTGAGAATCTAACAGGACAACATCTTACTGTGAGGTGACAATGCTACCGCAGCACCACCACTGCAGTTATATATATATATCGTTAGTAATTTTATATTTTTATTTTTACTATGAGTTTCATGCATGGTTTCTTGTCATCTTTGGGCTTTCTGCCAATGACATGACAGTTTGTATATCGATTGGATTATTTAAGGGCTGTGTTAACAGTGCTGTGTCATTCTGAAGAAGTTCCCTTGTGGAATGAAAGTGCTAAATCTGCATGTGACTTTGGATTATTAAACTTTTGTTTGGATTCCCCTGAGTGTTTTTCTTGACTTTTCCTCAGGACCAGTGTGCCTACTGTGTGTTTTCTTTGGTTATTGGTGGCGTTCTTACATACAGTTGACCACCTTTTGTGCTTCATCACGTGTGTTTTTGCCTCAGAGGTTTTTGCCTCGGAGGTCTCCTTTGTTTGGGTATGTTTTTGTTGAGGACCTCCACATATGTGGGTGTGTGTTGTGTAGGTGTGGGTGGTGTATGAGGTGTAGTGATTGCGTTGACAACCTTCTCAGTGCCAGATATACTGACTTGCGTGGGAGAGAGCTTCAGTTTAAAAAAAATAGTAAACAAAGAGGAGCATAGTATAAAAGAAAATAAAAATAACAACACTGACTACATTAAATTTTCACACATAATAGATAGTAGTGAGTAAAATTAATTGCCATACTAGAACTTTAAAAATGAATCTGTGAAGGAATAGGGTGTAAAGTCAAGTCCTAGGCATCAGTTATGTGTCTGGAGAATGCCACAATCCCAGGAAACTATTGAGATAAAAAGGATTATGATCAGGTCTCCAGTCATAACCCGGATGTTATGTGCTTGACCCATGAATTTCCAGAAGCATGTCTTGTCTCCAATGCTGGATAGGTCATCTGTGACATCCATGTCAAGTACACATAACTTCCCTGGTTATAATCAGAAAGACCTGGTCCTAATTCTTTTAAGTTCATGGAGTTCTACCTGCTTCCATGTACTTCAAATTTTTCTGAAAAAAAAAAGATAATAGCAGGAAGGATTTTACAAATTAGAAAGCTGTAACAATAGAGCAACTGAAAGCCAATAAGCACTTCATTTGTAGTTAAAAAATTCCAAATAAATTGTTGATGTTGTTTTAAGAGCTTCCTGCATTTCTTCTGCTGTGGCCTCTGAGCACTTTTAAGTGTGAGACTTAAGAGCACTTAGGAGACATGTAGCAATTATTTAGAACTTTCCTGATGTCAGAAAGGTGATTAAAAACCTGTTTTCAATGAATTTAGAGCATAATCATGGTGTTCCATGCAGTACACTACCACTGGTAAAAATATGAACCCCAAATAAATAAATATTTGATTAAAGGCCATGTCAAACCCTGAGCTGTTGGACATGCTCCACTTAAAGAAATCCCAATCCCTCAGAGCCACACGCTCCAGGGATCTAAACCTTGTCATCACAATGAACAAAACATGCTGGAGGGATAGGTTTCTGACCGAGAGACTCCCCAAACTCTGGAATAGACTGCCCATACATGTCAAGCAGAGCGCTTCCTTGGTTCTCTTCAAAAGGAACCTTGACGATTGGATGGGAGATAGGAAATTCACCCCAGGGATCATGTTAGTCAGGGGTCCAGGGAAGTAAATATTGTGGGAAGAAATATCCAGGGAATTGTTATGATATGCCATTGGTTACTTTTTTTTCTTTCAGAAGTGCCATTTGCAACATTAACATGATGGGTTCTGTCCCAAATGAGTTAGCTATCCAGTGTGTAACATAAAAATTCATATTCAGATTTACAAGTCTGCCAAGAATGTCTGCATGGAGAGGATTGTCTTGGCCAGGTCTAGATATGCTGCATGTACTGCACAACTGTTATCCACTGCTTTGGTGACTTTTTCAAACAAATTACTGAGGTTAAAGAGGCCAGTCCTTTCTTTGAGAAAATCAAATTGATGAGGGTCGAAGTTTAACAGATTTTTAATGCTAAGATTAATGAAGTCTAAAGTAATATGTCCCATTGCTTAAAGCTCGTAAGACTAATTGGCCTAGCATTGTCATCACCATTTGTATAATAACACAAATCTATCTCCAGTGTAGTGATAACAAGCCATCTATTCCAGGGTAAAATACTTTTTGGCTATCTTGAGGAGGTATCATATTTATTTTAATATGCATTAGCTCTTGCTGCATTCTGCAAGACACAAATTTTCAGCTAGTTGAAGTCTTCTCAATAAAATAATGATCACATCATAGTAAATTTGGTATCATATCTATGGCCCCTTCAGAGCAAGGGTGCAGCTGAACATTTCTCAGAAACTTCATGACTCAGGGATCTGAAATCATCTAACCTAGTGTTTTCTATGTAAAGCTACACAAAACATACTTACATGATATGAATGCACCTATATTTTTTAATGGTTAAAAGTTGTAAGAATTGAAAATATTTTATATCTTTACAAAGTGCATATGGACAATATTTCGATGGCTGGGGACAGTTATTAAGTGATTGGTGGATGTTGGGGGAAAGCATCATGAGTTTGTAGTACATAAATTTCATAGTTCACAGAATACCTTAACCATTTAAAAAATGTAGACATCAAACTAAATACCTTTCTTTTGGATGATGTAAAATATTCACAAATAATGGGTGAGCACATTCTATCAAGAATAAATGTTTTATAAATGCTAAATATGCTTACCAACTTGTCCCACTATTCACAAGAGGGTTTAATCTTTTTTGATCATGCTCTAATGAATGTTTCTCTTACTAATACCGTCCTACTTTTTATCACCTCCCTAGTCTCATTTGACCATCTTATTGTGATCTTATCCTTGACGACCTGCTTTGCAGTCCTGAATAATCCCTTTTCATTCAGATATTGCTCCTACACTAATTACTATTTTCTGATCTTTCCAAGAATCACAAATGAAAAGCTCCCCAGCAAGCCTTATACATGAGACTGCTGTTTACTTACTTCTCTGAATTAAACTCCCTCTTGCATAAGTGCACTGAGGCATCTATACTAGGCTGATTGAAGCATAATAGGAAGCTTAAATCCAAACTTATATGGTAGAATAACCACATCATTAAACTGTATAAGGAAAAGGAAAAGCTCATGTGCATTTCTAAAAGTTGTCCAGTTCATCAGTGTAAAAGAGATATAAAAATGAATCACACCATCAGTCAGACAGGATCTACTCTACACAAAACCAACATGATTAAGACTGAGTCTGATAAGATGTTTGATATCACAGTTAATTATCTCACAGTTGACACATTCTTGCTTGTTTAGTGCAATTAAATAGGTAAATGATTATATTTGTATCCCCTATGGATAAGGTATTCCTTGTTCCAAAGAGTATCTTTGGTACCTTTTCTTTCATTGCAATAGATGTTTTTGGGGCAAAATGGGCACTAAATTTGTTGGCAATATGTTGGCAATATCCACTGGATCAGAGCTGGTAGTACCAGTATGAATAAGCTCTTAGCAACGTTGGATGTTAGTTATTTTTATGACATAACTAAAAAAAGAATTTGCAACTTTCTTTGACATTTATAGCTGGTCTGACTTCACTGGATGTCTTCATTTCTCTGACGTCCTCTTTTAGTTTATTATCTAGCTTTATGAAGTTCTCCTTAATCTGAGAGACTTTTTTGTCCTTTCGTATATGATTAAGACTTTCTTCCTTTTATTATATAGTTCATTAATGCTTGAGGGCTACCCCACTGGTCTGCTTTAAAACTTCCTTATTTGCTTGCCTCTAGCTGGAACTACTAGTTTAATACATTTGTCTGGTGCAAGTAGAACTTCTCCGATAACTCTTTGCATTATCAGCATTATGGGTAATACTGCTATACATGAATGTGGAAACTTTATAAATGAATTGCAGGAGATTTTCATGCTTAAAGTCCTTCAATTATGTCATATTTGTTTCTGAAAGTTTGGAGATTTTCAGTGAATGGGATACTTTGAAGATGGTAAATAACGATTATATGTTTGTTACACCAGTTCAAGTATATTCTGTTCTTAGTGAGTTCCTTATCAAACTAGTCAAAGGAGTTCTTCTTAATAAATGTGAGAATTTTTGTGCATATCCTGGGTTGGTGGTATAGGTCAACCAGTTTATCACTGGGTGGTTAAAATCACATACGGCAGCATTCCTACTTAAGAAAATTCCATCAACAATATTTAGAAATGTTGTGTCATTTTCTGAGACATAAAGGGAATCTTGTAGCGTACTGTGATCTTAAATCTAAACCTATTTATTGTGATTTGAATCCTAATAAACTCCACTGTTTCTGTCTTAAGTTAATGTGGTCTCTAATATATATGGCTATTGCTGCACATTTTCCATCTGGCTTAAATGAGTGAAAGACAAATGTATAAGGGAACCAATTCTAGAAATTGAACCTGAACTCTCTGTTGGTGAAAGTTCAGGACTGAAACTTATCAGACCGAAAACAATTGAAGCAACAGCATTGAGATCTTGTCCAGACCATATGAGAATAAGAACTGACTTAGAGAGGAACTCCCTATTTAAAAGGAGAAAATCCAGTCTTATAAATTTTCTTGTAATGAAGGTGATTAGTGCTTTCATCTAGAAATAGACTTCATCATATCAAACAGTCTAACTAAGACAGGTTACAGATGGTCAGTATATTTATGTGCATTTAGGTGGGTAGTACATAGATGACCCAATTTGTTTATTTGGAATTGCTTTGAGGTAGCAGGCTCTTTTTCTTCTTTTGGATGCTGCCGCTAGAGCTCACCACAGTGGATCATCTGTTTCCATTTCTTCCTTTCCTCTGCATCTTGCTGTGTCACACCAACCACTTGCATGTCCTCTCTCATCACATCCATAAACCTTATCTTAGGCCTTCCTCTTTTCCTCTTACCTGGCAGCTCCATACTTAGCATCCTTTTCCCAATATACCCAATATCACTCAGCACATGTCCAAACCAACACAATCTCACTTCTCTGGCTTTGTCTCCAAACAGTCCAACCTGAGCTGACCCTCTAATATATTCATTCCTAATCCTGTCCATCCTCCTCACACCCAATGCAAATCTTATATACATGCATTATATACAGAGTGGATATCAGGGCTAGCTGATCATGGCGTTGTGTTATCTTAGGATTACTATAAGGCAATGCCTGTGTTTAAGCTGACTGCAAGAAGCTTGTAGGCAGTTACCAGATACTGTGGCTCAGGAGACCACTAAGGTATCTAGCCCAGTTTCCCAATTGCTCCAGGACCCCATCTGGTTAAGTTAATCATCCAAATTCACACTATAGACAAATGGAAGCTGAGGGAATCAAACTCTGAACTACAGGTAGCAGCTCATTAATAGCTCATAGCCTTAATTCGTGGAGCTAAAGGACACATTATTGGTTGCTGCCCCCTCATTAACTATAATTAGTAAACTTTCATGTGTGTATTTAAAAGCTGAATATTAACCTTGTTCCGAACAGAGATTACTTAGCTGCAAGTGCTTTGAGCCTACTGCTTATATATGAGTACATTGGACTTTGGACTGGATTTCTCCACTTAAGGTTTAGCTTCTTCATTTAAAGTTTGTATACTTGTATTATAATAATTATAATACTACTACTACTACTACTAATAATAATAATTATAACTATTATTATTATTATTATTGTTATTATTATGGGAGTGTCTTCTGTGTGGAGTCTGCATGTCCTCCCCATGGTTGGGTAGCATTCGAAAGACATGCTTGCGTAAATGGGCTTGCCTTCATTGAGGATTGAGCATTGAGCTGGCACCTCGACGTTTTGTAAAAAATCTACTGCCAATCATTAGCGGACAGGAGTTCCGCTGTGGCGACCCCTTACCAGGAAAAAGCCGAAAGACAAACAACAACATTATTATTATAATACAGTTTTTTTTTATTTTACATTTTTTTTACCCTAATATATTTTCTTGGAGTTTTAAAAATTTTTGACTATGATCAGTAAGACCAAACTAAAAACTATAAACTTAATCCAAAAAGAAGGAAATAATACACTCCAACACCAGGAATATAGTTAGTGCTTTCATTTACTATTTCAGCAAACTTCTTCAGACAACTGACAAATGAATTAATCACCATTTAAATAGACAATCATTATTATGACATCATAAATTAAATACGTAATATAAGCCAACATTTAAAGAACCCACAGACCATTCATTTTAGAAGTCAGAAATACAAATATACAAATACATAAAAATACAAATATAAAAATATTCAAACCATCATACTCCTAAAATATATGTATATATATTCATATAAATGCAAAAATAAATATGAATATCAAAATATTTATATGCACATAAATGAAAAGATCATCTCAGCTAAGCCCTCAATTTTAAAATACGTTTAAAAGAAATAGCTTCATTTAATCCTTGTTCCCTAACAGCATTCAGTTTTATTTGCCAAATCAGTTCTTTCTCATCCAGTTTTAGATCACTAGGACCTCCCCCTTCATTTTCATTAACTTTTTCTAAGACTAAAAATTTGAATTCATGTAAGGGGTAGGATTTAATGTGCCTAGCCAAGGCATTTTTCAAATCTAATCTGCCTATAGCATATATATGTTCATAAATCCTATTTTTCAAAGGCCTTTCAGTGCGACCGATATAAAAATCTGGACAACAATTACATAATCCCAAATAAACAACTCCTTTAGTATTGCAATTATATTTTCCCTTAATAGGAAAGCAAAGGTTCCTTAGGGTAACTTGTTTTGTCACTTTTATATATTTACACCACTTGCATGACCCACATTTGGACATACCACAATGGGGGCCATACACTTTAGGTGGATTACTTTCCAATAACATCTTCAAATTCCTGCCTCTCCTAAAAACAAACTTAGGTGATGGATCCAAATTTTTATTTATCAAATTATCCTCCATTCGGAAAAAATATTTTTATTAATAATTGATTGCAACCCATATGCATCCATGGAGAAAGTAGTAATGAAACTGATTTTAAAATTATCACTGTTGGAAGTACTCTGACTTGGAAAATATCACTTAGCTCACTACTACTGGTATTCAAACTGGTACAATAAATATCATTATAAACACCTTCATGTTGTTTATCAACAACTGACAACAATGGTGTGAATGTGCCTGACAAACTTTTATTACTTACTTCCTTAATAAGTTCATCAATTAGGGACTTTGGATAACCCCGCTTAAGAAACATATCCTTAAGGAGGTTACATTCATCCTTAAAATCTTTATCCAATGTGGTCATTCTGGCTGCCCGAACCAATTGACCCTTAACTACACTCCTCTTCTGAGAAAAAGGATGGCAACTAGAGAAATGTAGAAATGCATTAGAATAGGTTTGCTTCCTGAATATCTTAGAAATATATTGTTTTTCACAACATAATTTAATTAATTCAATATCCAAGTAGGAAATCTTATGAAGTTGGAAGTCCCATGTAAACTGTAGGAAGTCGGTGAACCCAGTGATGTGGTCAATGAATATCTTTGCAGACTCAATATCTCCCCTCCAAAGGATGAATATATCATCCAAGTAACAGGTGTACCATGTGGCCCTCTCAAGAAACAAATTATCCTGAAACAAGAAATGTTTCTCCCAATAGGCTATCACCACATTCCAAAAGTGGCCCCACAAGGCAATCCCATGGCCACACCCGTTCTTTGTAAACAAAATTGTTTATTAAAGAGGAAATAGTTATTACCCAAAATCAGTTCTAATAAATAGATAATAAGGTCAATACTGGACCCATCCACAAAATGGGTATCAAGAACTTCTTGAACGAGGTAAACAGTGCATATCAACGTATTAATGGATTTATTTGTGACTTATTTTTGGATGACAGAATTGATCTTGATTTATTTAATTATTTTACCATCCCACATCCTTTGATACCCATTTTATTTGGGTTACCAAAAATTCATAAGAACATGGATAATCCTCCATTTCGACCTATAATTGATGGAAGGCAATGCATTACATATGCATGTGCTAAATTTGTGGATGTAAAATTAAAAGAAATTTTGAAAAATGAAAGGCAGATATGTAAGGATTCGTGGACATTTCTGGACATGATTAACAATATTCCCTTTAGAGATGATGTTAATTTTTTAACTATAGATGTCCGTGAC
Source organism: Protopterus annectens (assembly GCF_019279795.1). Taxonomy (NCBI): domain Eukaryota; kingdom Metazoa; phylum Chordata; order Ceratodontiformes; family Protopteridae; genus Protopterus; species Protopterus annectens. Next base: position 1,128,756,960 of record NC_056726.1, read on the forward strand.
CTTTATACGGTAATACCTCAGGATATTGGATGTGAGTGGGTCAGAGAATTTTTATTAGAGCATCGTGTGGATGGGTCCAGTATTGACCTTATTATCTATTTATTAGAACTGATTTTGGGTAATAACTATTTCCTCTTTAATAAACAATTTTATTTACAAAGAACGGGTGTGGCCATGGGATCGCCTTGTGGGGCCACTTTTGCGAATGTGGTGATGGCCTACTGGGGGAAACATTTCTTGTTTCAGGATAATTTGTTTCTTGAGAGGGCCACATGGTACACCCGTTACTTGGACGATATATTCATCCTTTGGAGGGGAGATATTGAGTCTGCAAAGACATTCATTGACCACATCACTGGGTTCATCGACTTCCTACAGTTTACATGGGACTTCCAACTTCATAAGATTTCCTACTTGGATATTGAATTAATTAAATTATGTTGTGAACAACAATATATTTCTAAGATATTCAGGAAGCAAACCTATTCTAATGCATTTCTACATTTCTCTAGTTGCCATCCTTTTTCTCAGAAGAGGAGTGTAGTTAAGAGTCAATTGGTTTGGACAGCCAGAATGACCGCATTGGATAGAGATTTTAAGGATGAATGTAACCTCCTTAAGGATATGTTTCTTAAGCGGGGTTATCCAAAGTCCCTAACTGATGAACTTATTAAGGAAGTAAGTAATAAACGTTTGTCAGGCACATTCACACCATTGTTGTCAGTTGTTGATAAACAACATGAAGGTGTTTATAATGATATTTATTGTACCAGTTTGAATACCAGTAGTAGTGAGCTAAGTGATATTGTCCAAGTTCAGAGTACTTCCAACAGTGATAATTTTAAAATCAGTTTCATTACTACTTTCTCCATGGATGCATATGGGTTGCAATCAATTATTAATAAAAATTGTTTTTTCCTAATGGAGAATAATTTGATAAATAAAAATTTGGATCCATCACCTAAGTTTGTTTTTAGGAGAGGCAGGAATTTGAAGATGTTATTGGAAAGTAATCCACCTAAAGTGTATGGCCCCCATTGTGGTATGTCCAAATGTGGGTCATGCAAGTGGTGTAAATATATAAAAGTGACAAAACAAGTTACCCTAAGGAACCTTTGCTTTCCTATTAAGGGAAAATATAATTGCAATACTAAAGGAGTTATTTATTTGGGATTATGTAATTGTTGTCCAGCTTTTTATATCGGTCGCACTGAAAGGCCTTTGAAAAATAGGATTTATGAACATATAAATGCTATAGGCAGATTAGATTTGAAAAATGCCTTGGCTAGGCACATTAAATCCTACCCCTTACATGAATTCAATTTCTTAGTCTTAGAAAAAGTTAATGAAAATGAAAGGGGAGGTCCTAGTGATCTAAAACTGGATGAGAAAGAACTGATTTGGCAAATAAAACTGAATGCTATTAGGGAACCAGGATTAAATGAAGCTATTTCTTTTAAAAGTATTTTAAAATTGAGGGCTTTGCTGAGATGATCTTTTCATTTATGTGTATATAAATATTTTTATATTCATATTTATTTTTGCATTTATATGAATATATATACATATATTTTAGGAGTATGATGGTTTGAATATTTTTATATTTGTATTTTTACGTATTTGTATATTTGTATTTCTGACTTCTAAAATGAATGGTCTGTGGGTTCTTTAAATGTTGGCTTATATTTAAGTATTTAATTTATGATGTCATAATGATGATTGTCTATTTAAATGGTGATTAATTCATTTGTCAGTTGTCTGAAGAAGTTTGCTGAAATAGTAAACGAAAGCGCTAACTATATTCCTGGTGTTGGAGTGTATTATTTCCTTCTTTTTGGATTAAGTTTATGGTCAGTAAGAAAAACAATTCCTCTTCCATTTTTTAATAGGAAAGGAATGAAGTTTAGCTAATTAGTGGGAAGAGCTTCTTCTTCTTTTGGCTTATCCCGGTTAGGGGTCACCACAACAGATCACCTGTCCGCTCATGATTGGCAGTGGAGTTTTACGGTGTCACGTTGCCAGCCCGGCGCCCAACCTTCCACAGAAGGCACACACACACACACACTCACACCTAGGGCCAATTTAGAGTGTCCAATCCACCTACAGCATGTCTTTGGGATGTGGGAGGAAACCGGAGCACTCAGAGGAAACCCACGCGACCACAGGGAGGACATGCAGACTCTGCACAGAAGGCACCCCAGCCAAAGATCAAACTGGAGAACCTCTTGCTGTGAGGCGGCAACACTAACCGCTGCACCACCGTGGCCGCCCAATTAGTGGGAAGAGCTAAGAAACAAAATTTCTTATTTAGCTGCAAATGCTTTGAGGCCACTACTAGTGTGTGACTGTATTGGGTTGTGGATTGGATTTCACCACTTAAGTTTTGTATACTTTTTTTTTGTTCTTATTCCATTACAGTTTGTTTCATTTTAAAATTTACTGCACCTTATATTTTTTTCTTGAAGTTTTAAAAGTTATTGTCTAGGGTCATTTAGGAAAAACATTCCATTCCCTAACATAAAAATAAGTAAGTTTAACTTTTTACTGAGCTGTAAGGGATGTGAGACAACTGCTGCTCTTTGCATTGGATTTTTCTTACCTACCTGCCCAGTTCCTGTTGTACTTTTAAACGTGGTGGCTTTTGAGCTGCTCACCCTTACTGTAAATTTGAATTTGGAAGCTCCTCCTAGTCTCATCTCATCAACTAATTCTACTGGACACTGAAAGATCTAACTGGGAAGGTCCTCCACTTAAACTCTTAAAGCTTGAGTCAGGCTATGTTTCAAATCATTCATTCCATTAGTGCGCACTTCAATAGTTAGAGTATTAATCATGTTTCCCATCTTAATTTTAAAATCTGCAACATCCACAACTACACCATCAGTTACAGGAGACTCTAAGAGCTGTTTTTCAAGAATCAGCTTGGGAATAGTGCTTCCGCTTTGCTCCTGCTGAGAGAAGGAGCAGAGGGACATTATTTCATAAAGATTTCCAGTCATCAGAAAGCCTGAAAATTGCTTCTTAGGAAGCATTTGGGATTAATGCTTCTAGTGAGAGAATGAGCAGGCTGGCATTGATTCATGCTGGTCATTGATTGTGTAATGTGTATGGGACTTCACTGAGTGATCTGGTTGCAGTCTTGGTGAGAACCTTTTTAAGGCCTTTGTACACCTTGGCTGTGGATAAGTGGATTAATGTTAATTCTCAGGAACCAGTTTGAGATTACTGCTAATCTTTTGCTTCTTGTGAGAGAAGGAGCTAAGTATTATTTATTCCAGCTGCATGCACCTTGTGGATACCAGCACTGTCTCCACTACCAGACAGATCACACCTCCTGTAAACAACTATAAACCTCATAGGTGTTAGTACCTCTCAGCACACATTAGTAAACATCTGGAACCATTGACTTGTACTGTCCAACCGTCTATGTAGCCAGCTTGGTTGAAATGGGCATCCTGAGAAATCGATCAATTGCCTTATGTTTATTTGACATCCACCTGCTATTTAGACAAACTGACACAGTGTGTGAGGCATGTGGCTATTTAATGCTATTGGAAGCAAACTCTGACATGAAGAGACTACAGACAGCATGCAGGTTTTGACTACCACACAATATTTATTTATTTTTATTTATTTTCCATTTATTTACTGGGAACATCTAAGCAGATCCTTTTTCAGTGGACCCCCGGGGAGAAAGGCTCCACAGTTACAATGTTTACAGAAAAATATGCACGAGTGTTGATAAAGTTGAACATATAAAAAAAGGTTACAAAAGTGTTTTGATAAACATGCACACATGACAATTTTTATATATATATATGGGAGTGCTACAGAATCCTGAAAGCCCAAAATCCTGAAGACCAAAATCCTGAGGCCAAAATTCTGAAAGTTCAAAATACTGAAAACTCAAAATACTAAAAACTCAAAATCCTGAAAATGCACAGGATAACAACACTTACTATATATATATATATATATATATATATATATATATATATATATTGTACTTAGGAAACTAGCTAAGTTATAAACAGACATTTAGTGTGAATGTGATGGGATTATACACAGTTTGCAGTCTTAATACCTGGTATTAGAATTTCAGGGACCTTGATTCGCAAAACTATAGCAAGGCATTATAGTCATTGGTATGTCAAGGAAGTTATGCAGTGGCATTACAGGAAAGTTAGTAATTTAGACTTTAACAGGTTAAGTTAATGGATATAACATGAAAGTAGATGTAGCTTAAGAAATATGGTAGAAAGCAATGTGTAATGTACAGTGAGGTTACATTAGGAAATATAGACTGAGGCTGGAGGATAGCATGCAGGGCTAAGGTCCCGCTATGAAAGCTGGTAAGAGGGTGATAGGGGATATTGGATAGTGTTATAAGTGGGAGAGTATAGCAGTGGATTGGTAATAGCTGATAGAGTTATAAGTGGGAGAGTGTAGCAGTGGACTGGTAATAGCAGAGGGTGTTAGTAGCTGAAGACATTGAAAAGTAGCGAAAACAGGAAGAGATAAGGAGTTATATGGGAAGGATGCTTATAAGAATGTACAAGTAAAGATTAGTCAGGCCTATTACAGGGGCAGAGCCATGTTAGTTTGAGGTGTTCATTTAGTAGTTGTTTGAATTTGGATGTGCTATTGGTATTGAGAATGTTTTGAGGTATGTTGTTCCAGATCTTATCAACTTTATGGGAGAATAGGGAGTCACCATATGTGTTATTAGATCTAATGACCTTTAAGGGAGTTTTATCAGATGACCTAAGGGACCTAGAGGCTGAGTGAGGATGGATAATATTGCTAATAGCTGGGCAGTTTTCTGGGTGGAGGAGGGTGGAGTTAGTACTAACTGGTTGTAGGCTAGTTGGTTGGGAAGCTCAAGCCAGTTAAGATAGTGCAGTGAGTTACAGTGATGGGTCTTGGTTGGGTGGTTAGCTGCAAATCTTGCTATTTTATGGCAGCAAGATTCCAGTTGGGTTAAGTCTGATTTTCTTAGATTTGTAAAAAATGGTTGAGGCATAAAGTAGACTAGAGAGTAGGTGGGTTCTACTGATGGCATGATGGGTGGAATCTGTAAGGAAGGGCTTGATCCTGTAAAGGGAACCTAGTTTAAAGTGCACCTTCTTGATAACTGAGTCAAGGTGTCTATCAAGTTTAATGTCCTTGTCTATAATTACACCCAGTAGTTTACTTGAGTCAACGGGCTCAATACGAGTGTTGTTAGATGAAAAGATGGTGAAAGAGCTAAGGTCGGGAGATTTTCTGCCATTGGAAAAAATTATTAATTTGATTTTGGATGGGTTAATTATGAGCTGATATTGGTTAAGGAAATTTTCAATGTCCAGGAAGGATTGCTGAAACCCAGCCAATGGGGATACACAAGCCAATGCATTTCTTCATGCCAGTCCCAAGCCCAGATAAATGGGGAGGGTTACGTCAGGAAGAGCATCCGGTGTAAAACCTCTGTCAAATAACATATGCAGACAACAATACAGATTTCCATATTGGATCAGTCGAGGCCGGGGTTAACAATGACCACCACCAGTACTGTTAGCCAACAGGGTGCTGGCGGAAATTGGGCTACTGTTGGCTGAAGAAGAAGAAGAGGGAGAAGGCATGCCTAAAAGCAGAAAAAGAGGAGGAAGGTTAGGAGTGTAGTAGTGAGGGTAGGAACTTTGAATGTTTGCAGTATGACTGCTATAGGAAGAGAGCTAGCTGATATGATGGAGAGAAGAAAGGTTGATATAGTGTGTGTGCAAGAGACAAGATGGAAGGGGAGTAAGGCCAGGTGTGTAGGAGGTGGGTTCAAATTGTTCTGTCATGGTGTGAATGGGATGAGAAACTGGGTAGGGGTTATCCTGAAGGAACAGTATGCCAAGAGTGTTTTGGAGGTGAAAAGAGTGTCGGATAGAGTGATGTTTATGAAGCTGGACATTGATGGTGTAATAATGAATGGTGTTAGTGCATATGCTCCGCAAGTTGGGCGTGCGATGGATGAGAAAGAAAAATTTTGGAGTGAGTTGGCTGAAGTGGTGGTGAGTGTACCCAAGGGTGAGAGACTGGTGAATGGAGCAGATTTCAATGGACATGTTTTTGAAGGGAACAGAAGTGATGAGGAAGTGATGGGCAGGTATGGTGTTAAGGAGAGGAATGCAGAAGGTCAGATGGTAGTGGATTTTGTGAAAAGGATGGACATGGCTGTGGTGAATACGTATTTTAAGAAGAGGAAGGAGCATAGGGTGACGTACAAGAGTGGAGGAAGATGCACACAGGTGGATTATATCCTATGCAGGAGGGCCAGTCTGAAGGAGATTGGAGACTGTAAAGTGGTGACAGGGGAAAGTGTAGTTAGGCAGGATGGAATGGTGGTCTGCAGGATGACATTGGTGATCAAGAATAGGAGTGTGAGAGCAGTGCCAAGGATCAAATGGTGGAAGCTGAAAAAGGGTGATTGTGAGGTGGAGTTCAGGGAACAGGTAAAACAGGCACCGGGGGGCAGTGAAGAGTTACTGAATAGCTGGGTAACTACAGCAGAGATAGTAAGGGAGACAGCTAGAAAGGTGCTTGGTGTGACATCTGGACAGAGGAAGGAGGACAAGGAGACCTGGTGGTAGAATGAGGAAGTACAGGAGACTATACAGAGGAAGAGGCTGGTAAAGAAGAAGTGGGATTGTCAGAGAGATAAAGAAAGTAGACAGGAGTATAAGGAGATGAGGAGCATGGCAAAGAGAGAGGTGGCGAAGGCTAAGGATAAGGCATATGGAGAGTTGTATGAAAGGTTGGACACTAAAGAGGGGGAAAAGGACCTGTACTGATTGGCTAGACAGAGGGACCGAGTTGGGAAAGATGTGCAGCAGATAAGGGTGATAAAGGATAGTGAGGGAAACGTACTTACAAGCAAGGAGAGTGTGTTGAGCTGATGGAAAGAGTACTTTGAGGGGCTGATGAATGAAGTGAATGAGAGAGAGACAGATAAGGTTGGATGATGTGGGGATAGTGAATTAGGAAGTGAAACAGATTAGCATGGAGGAAGTAAGGACAGCTATGAAGAGGATGAAGAATGGAAAGGCTGTTGGTCCAAATGACATACCAGTGGAAGCATGGAGGTGCTTAGGAAAAATGGCAGTGGAGTTTTTAACCAGATTGTTTAATGAAATCTTGGAAAGTCAGAGGATGCCTGAGGAGTGGAGAAAAAGTGTTTTGGTACCTATTTTTAAGAATAAGGGTGATGTGCAGAACTGTAGTAATTACAGAGGGATAAAACTGATCAGTCACAGCTTGAAGTTATGGGAAAGAGTAGTGGAAGCTAGGTTAAGAAGGGAGGTGATGATTAGTGATCAGCAGTAAGGTTTCATGCTGGGAAAGAGCACTGCAGATGCAATGTTTGCTCTGAGAGTGTTGATGGAGAAATATAGAGTAGGTCAGAAGGAGTTGCATTGTGTCTTTGTGGGCTTGGAGAAAGCATAAGCTAGGGTGCCTAGAGAGGAGTTGTGGTATTGTATGAGGAAGTCTGGAGTGGCAGAGAAGTATGTAAGAGTGGTACAGGATATGTACGAGGGTAGTGTGACAGTGATGAAGTCTGCAGTGGGAGTGACAGATGCGTTTAAGATGGAGGTGGGATTACATCAAGGATCTGCTTTGAGCCCTTTCTTATTTGCAACAGTGATGGACAGGTTGACAGATGAGATTAGACAGGAGGACCCATGGACTATGATGTTTGCAGATGACATTGTGATCTGTAGTGAGAGTAGGGACCAGGTTGAGGAGACCCTGGAGAGGTGGAGATATGCTCTAGAGAGGAGAGGAGAGGAATGAAGGTTAGCAGGACTAAGACAGAATATATGTGTGTGAATGAGAGGGATGATAGAGGAATGGTGAGGATGCAGGGAGTAGAGTTGGTGAAGGTGGATGAGTTTAAGTACTTGGGATCAACAGTTCAGAGTAATGGTGAGTGTGGAAGGTAGGTGAAGAAGAGAGTACAGGCAGGGTGGAGTGGGTGGAGAAGAGTGTCAAGAGTGATTTGTGACAGACGGGTACCAATAAGAGTGAAAGGGAAGGTCTACAAGAGGGTAGTGAGACCAGCTATGTTGTATGGGTTGGAGACGGTGACATTGACAAAAAGGCAGAAGTCAGAGCCGGAAGTGGCAGTTAAAGATGTTAAGATTTGCACTGGGTGTTACAAGGATGGACAGGAATCAGTATATTAGAGGGTCAGCTCAGATTGGACGGTTTGCAGACAAAGTCAGAAAGGCGAGATTGCGTTGGTTTGGACATGTGCTGAGGAGGGATGCTGGGTATATTGGGAAAAGGATGCTAAGGATGGAGCTGCCAGGTAAGAGGAAAAGAGGAAGGCCTAAGATAAGTTTTATGGATGTGGTGAGAGAGGACATGCAGGTGGTTGGTGTGACAGAGCAATATACAGAGGATAGGAAGAAATGGAAACAGATGATCCAATGTGGGGACACCTAATGGGAACAGCCAAAAGAGAAGAAGAGGAAGGATTGCTGAGTATTTTGTAGGAGATAAGATACTGTGGGAGCTGAGCAGATTAGTGAGGAATCATCTATGTACTGGATTATGTTAACAAGTTTTGTGGCTGTGTTTAACTTATTTGCGAAGATTGCAAAAAGGAAGAGGCCTACTATTGAACCTTGAGCTATTCCTGTTGCTGTAGGTAAAATAGGATAGAGTTCATTTTGCCATCTAACTGCTTGTTGCCTGTTAGTGAGATAACTGATGAACCAGGAGATGGAAGACTGTGAGAGGTTATAGGAGGTTAATTCATGGATGAGTTGTTTATGGGGCACTGTATCGAAGGCCTTGGATAAGTTGAGGAATATAGAGGGTGTGAGTGACCCAGCATTCCTATCTTGGTTAACTGTGTCTATAAAGCTATTCAGGGCTGTGGCCGTACTATTTTTGGGATGGAATCCATGTTGGGTGGGGGAGAGGAGATTGCTATTTAGGAGATGGTTGAGTAGTTGGGAGTGAATGCATTTTTCAAGTATTTTTTGCTAACGGGAAAAGTAGGGCAATGGGCCTGTAATTTGTAAAGTCTATTGAGGCTCCACCTTTATGGAGTGGGATGACGTGGGATATTTTCCATAGTGAAGGTACATATTGCTCCATGATAGATCTATTAAGGAGTATAGAGATAGGGTAAGCAGTAGGACCAGCGGCGAGTTTAAGGTATTCACTGGGCAGTAGGTCAGGACCAGGGCTAGAGTTTTTAAGTTTGGCTAGTAGTTTTTGATGTAGTTGGTTGGTATGGGATGGGATTTGAAGGAGTCTGGGTTATTTTTAAACGTGTGGGGGGGAATGATAATTGGTTGCTGTCATTGTTGTCCTTGACTAGTGTTAATATAGAGTTTATGAAGTGGTTATTGAATTGAGTGGCTATGCTGTCAGTAGAGTTAGCTGTGCTTGGGGAGGGTGTGGGGGTCTGGCTGAGTTTTTAGAAGATGGTTTATAGAACCCCAGACTTTTTTTTGGTTTTTGTGGTACCTACTTTGGATAGAGGTATAGTACAGTTTTTTTATTTTTTTATCACACTTGATTTCTTTCTTTACTAAATTGTGAAGTTGTTTGTACTTTTAGAGGGATTCAGAGGTTTTAGTGTGTTGGATTGTTTGCCATTCCCTGTCCCTGTCTTTGAGTAGCTTTCTAGTTTCTGGTGAGAGCCAGTATGTGTAGTTTGCTTTTGTCCATATTTTTCTTAGTGGGGCTAAGAATCTCACAATATAATATAATAATATCCCAATAAATTTCTCACACAGATCAGCCCAAACACACAGACTGATGTATACTGATATTCTTAAACATAACCTCCCTAAACCACAGAGAGATCCTAAATATAACTAATAAACATGCACCATCAACACCCACCCTGAAACATACATAAAAGAGTCACATTGTCTTAGCTCAAAAGCCCATAAGGCAAACCTCTACACAATCTAACATTCTAGTCATAGGTGACATCATTGTGCTACACCACTCACCAAGTTGTACAAAGAGATGGTTATGTTTAGTCCCTTATCAGGCACCAGCGTTCACCACATCATTAGACACTCAGGTTCTTGCACCACATGTACACATATGAAACAGCCATAGTACCTGTGAATATAAATGTACACCCTGTACTACATGAAAGAGACATGCTGGGGCTCTTAGTATATGTGTCTGAGGCAGGTATTTACTATCATGAAGAATGATGCTGCAATACAGACAAAAGGTTTTTTATACTAGCAAGTATATTTATGCATTTTTCAAATTTCTTGCCTTCTCATCTGATCCTTCACCTTAAGTTGCTGCCTGATTTTTATCTACTTCTGGTGTGATTTCCATTCCAGCTTGACACTGATATGCTTCTGCTAGACTAAGCAGGGAAGTCATAGGTTCATTGGTTTATAGGTGTGTACTCGGCTAATGGCCCTGGAGCCTTTACATGCCTAGCCCAAAAAAATTGCCCACGCACCATGCCACACGATGTTAGTTCACAGTACCCCTATCCAGTAGGGCAACTGAAATGATCCCTGGAGTGAACTTTCTGTTAGCCATCCACTTGTCAAGATTTCTCTTGAAGAGGGTCAGTGAGGTGCTCTGCTTGACATGAATGGGATGTTTATTCCAGAGTATGGGCAGTCTTTGGGAGATGAAACTGTCCCTCCAGCATGTTCTGTTAATTGTGGTAATGAGGTTGTGATCTCTGGAGTGTGTGGGATTTCTTTAGGTGTAGTATTTCAAGTAGAGCTGGGTCAGACATGGCTTTGTAAGTCAAGCAGAGATCACCTCTAAGTAGACGATAAGAGACTGAGAACAGCTGAAGTTTCTTGAGTCTGTCCATCTTAGACATTCTCCTTATAGGTTCATAGGTTCATAGGTTCATACTAGGCTATCTGCCCTAGGGCATTTATAAGCCTAGCCAGAGTTGTGTGGCTTTCACCACCCCTTAGGTTGAAGAATACTATACCCATTAGTTTGCCGTGCCTCTGTCCAGCAGTGATACAGAGATGAACCCCGGGGTAAACCTACAATCTCCCATCCACTGGTCAAGATTCCTCTTGAACAGAGCCAGCAAGGTGCTCTGTCTCACATGGACCGGGATTCTGTTCCACAGCATAGGGAGTCTCTGGGTGATGAATCTGTCCCTCCAGCACATCCTATTTATATCCGTGTTGAGGTTTAAGTCTCTTGCTCTTGTGGCTCTGGTGGATTTGGATTTTTTGAGGTGGAGCATGTCCATTAATTCCAGGTTGGACATGGCCTTGTATGTCAGGCACAGGTCACCTCTGAGCAGACGGTATGCTACTGAATAGAGCTGGAGTTTCTTCAGTCGGGCAGCATATGGCATATTTTTGAGCCCTTTATCCTTTTGTTGAGATACTTTTGGGGTCTTTCCAATTGCTGCAGGTGTCGGGTAAGATACATTCCAAATGGGGCATTGTGCTCAATCATTGGTCTGATAAGTGAAGAGTACAGGGGAACAATGACCTCCCTTGATCTGGATGTGAATCCCTTCATAATCAGGTGGGCAATGTAGAAGGTCCTCCTAACCACTTTGGCAATGTGAGTGTCAAAAGAAAGGTTACTGTCAACTTGGGTCCCCAGGTCCCTGATAACCTCTTCTGTGCTTAATGGATTGCCACCTATGTGGTAACTTGGGGTTACCTTGTTTTACCAAAGGGCATGACTATACATTTTTTGGCGTTTAGCTTAAGGCCATGGCTCTGGCACCAGTTATCCATTTCTATGAGACCTCTCTGAAGGATATCTGTGTCTGATGGATTTTCAACTATGGCCCAGTTTGCATTCATCTGCAAACTTTGTCAGCCACAATCCTCCTATGTTTGCCTGCACTTCTGAAAAGTAGATGCCAAACAAGAGGGGGCCCAGGACTGAGCCCTGTGGGACACCGCTTGTGACCGGCTTGGAGTCTGACATGGCACCAGCAACTCTAACCCTGTGGGTTCTGTCCTTGAGCCAGTTTGCAACCCATCTTGTGACATATGGGTTTACATTTAAGCTGGTGAGCTTTTCTGATGGAGGGAGTTCGGCAGAAGAAAGGGATCTGGGGGATGAAGTTCCCACAGCTTAATTACACGTGTTAAGGTTAAGCTAAGTCTGTGGTTGGGTTTGGAAGGAAGGTGGAATGCCTGGGTAATTGGAAGCAGGATGTCAGGAAGAGCCTGGTGAGAAGAGGGGATGAAGAGTAAAAATAGACGGAGTATAAGGTGGAGATGGCATAAGAAGTGGGAGGAATTTAAGGGTTTGGAATTGTAGAAGGGTGAACTAAAAGGGGAATGGATTTAAAGATTGGCTAAAGGGGAAAGGGGAACAGGGCTCAGATAGGGGGGAAAATTTAGATAGGGGGAAAAGAGAAGGTGAAAAACCCTTAGGCAAGAGAGTGTAGGGATGATAAGTTGTAGGCGATAATTGTGATGGGAAGGGAAATTGAAAGTGGAACATGTGGGAGTAAAGGGGTGAAATAAGATGGAGGCTTAGGCCATGCTATGGAAGTGATTTTTGGAAACTCTGTGGAATTGTTTAAGGTTGTTAAAATGGCGGAGCAGTTTGCCAGTTGTGGAAAATTGTTTGGGTCCTGATTAAAAAGGTTGGCCAAAGAAACGGGGGTGAGAACCGCTTGAAGTTAGGGAAAGGGGCAGCAAGTTAAGGGAGGTTGTTTGACCAGTTAAGGTTCTGGAAATGCATCAGTTAATGGGGTTTTTCATGTAGATGGGTATTGAGATTTTATGAAGGATAGTAGGTTTGTGGCTTACTACATGTGCCTTGGGAGGTTTGGAAAATAGAAGTCGGGGAGAGTGTTGTAAAGATTGGTAGGATCAAGGTAGGTCACTATGTTTCATGGTCAGATGTTTACATAGTGAGTCCAGTGCTTTGAGCTTTAATTCAGGTTGAAGCAGGTCGTGGGGGAAAAAGGGCCCATGGACAGTTTGGGAGTGACATTTGATCTAGCTAGATAACAGTTGAGTGACTGAGTGGAGATTGTAGCAGAGGGGGAATATCGGCTAAGAGAATTTTTTTTGGATAGAGAGATTTGGGAATGGGATGATGGGAGGTAATTGGGGATGGATAGTTTTTTGGGGATGAGTTAAGTTTGAGTGAACTTTGGGAAAAGGGTGAAGGGTGGTAGTGGTGAAAGAGTGGCAAGAGATTGTGGATTTTCCAAAGATTTTAAAGGCTAAAAGGTATGAGTCTTTAGGGTTGGAGACCTAATTGCGGGATTTAGAGGAGTGTTAAAGTATTAGAGATGGTTTTTAGGATGATCAGTTTAGAGGTCCCCGTTGTAATTTGAGGTCAGTCAAGATATTGCTTGGTGGAAAGGGGATTTGGTTATTGAATGCATGCAAGTGGAGTGCCGGTAAGAGAAAAGGAAGGTAGAGTGTTGGAGTGGAAGGCAGGGCTTGAAGTACAAGTAAGAGGAAGAGGTTGGAAAGTTTCCGGGGGAATAGGGGGACGGAATGTGGACCAGGAAATTGATTTTTTTTGGGAGATGAGATATTGGGAGGAGCATTTGGGACATCTTGTGATGATAGTTAGAATTTTTCTTTGTGGAATGTTCAATTTTCAAGAGAGTTATAACCCCAGGCCTTTTGGGCTGGGGAAATTGGTGAGTATTTCCAGTCTAGTTGGGTGTTAGTACCATATGATTGGGAAACCATTTATGAACTGTAAAGGAAGGAGTGTTTCATGGTTTGAGGGGCTGAAAAGCTCATATTGGGAATTATGAGGTTATGACCTGATCTTGATGTTAGGGTTAACCAGCTTCGGTGGGGGTCTTATTTAGGGATGACCTTTTGGGTGGGGGGGTTGGGGGGAGATGTTAGAGTGGATGATGTTTGGGTTTTTAACGAAAGGTTATGACCGAAATAAGTTTTAATGGGAAGGCTTTGGGCGGATTGAGTGGGAATTTGGCATTGAGACATTTCCCATAGTATCATTATTGTTAGGACAGGGTTAGAGTAGCCGTTTAAGGTATACGGGTGGTAAGGCCTTGCTAGGTAAAGGTGCAGTGTTTTTATTTTGGTGTATGGTGGTTGAAGGATTGGGTTTAAATTGGGTTTAAAGGGTCGAATTGTTTTGAAATGTTATTGTTTTTTGTGGTATTTTGTGAGTGGATCTGTCAGTAGGTCATAAGCTGGGGTTTGGGCTGGTGGGCTTTTTAGTTTAGACCCCGGTTTTGGTTTTCCAACTTTTGGTAAGACGTTTTATTTGTACCTTGATTCTTTCTTTTAATTGATTGTTTGTTTTAGGGGTCAGGGTTTATGTGAGTTTTGTTGTCTTGTGTCCTTCTGGTTTTCTAGTCTTAGACAGTTGTTGTTTGTTTTGCCATATGTGTTTTGGTTCATCTATTTATTAGTAATTCCAATAAATTATAATGCAGTATTCCCTGATGAACTGATTTTTAATATTCTAAACCCGGGGGTTTTTAGTGTTAATAAACATGCACCATTAACACCCACCCTGAAACATACATAAAAGAGTCGCATTGTCTTAGCTCAAAAGCCCATAAGGCAAACCTCTACACAATCTAACATTCTAGTCATAGGTGACATCATTGTGCTACACCACTCACCAAGTTGTAAAAAGAGATGGTTATGTTTAGTCCCATATCAGGCACCAGCGTTCACCACATCATTAAACACTCAGGTTCTTGCACCACATGTACACCTATGAAACAGCCATAGTACCTGTGAATATAAATGTACACCCTGTACTACATGAAAGAGACATGCTGGGGCTCTTAGTATATGTGTCTGAGGCAGGTATTTACTATCATGAAGAATGATGCTGCAATACAGACAAAAGGTTTTTTATACTAGCAAGTATATTTATGCATTTTTCAAATTTCTTGCCTTCTCATCTGATCCTTCACCTTAAGTTTCTGCCTGATTTTTATCTACTTGTGGTGTGATTTCCATTCCAGCTTGACACTGATATGCTTCTGCTAGACTAAGCAGGGAAGTCATAGGTTCATTGGTTTATAGGTGTGTACTCGGCTAATGGCCCTGGAGCCTTTACATGCCTAGCCCAAAAAAATTGCCCACGCACCATGCCACACGATGTTAGTTCACAGTACCCCTATCCAGTAGGGCAACTGAAATGATCCCTGGAGTGAACTTTCTGTTAGCTATCCACTTGTCAAGATTTCTCTTGAAGAGGGTCAGCGAGGTGCTCTGCTTGACATGAATGGGATGTTTATTCCAGAGTATGGGCAGTCTTTGGGAGATGAACCTGTCCCTCCAGCATGTTCTGTTAATTGTGGTAATGAGGTTGTGATCTCTGGAGTGTGTGGGATTTCTTTAGGTGTAGCATTTCAAGTAGGGCTGGGTCGGACATGGCTTTGTAAGTCAAGCAGAGATCACCTCTGAGTAGACGATAAGAGACTGAGAACAGCTGAAGTTTCTTGAGTCTGCCCATCTTAGACATTCTCCTTATGTTTTAAAACTTTTATTACGTTTGGTTCTTGTGAGGTTAGTAGATATTTATGTAGTCCTACAATTGCAGATATATGAATGTAATCAATTTTAAGGAGGCCCAGACCTCCTTCGGAACGGGGAATATATAATCTTGGTATGCAATGATTTTTATAAATCATTTGGTGATCATGAAGCATCCTTCTTGTTTTCCTGTCTAATCAATCAAAAATCTTTTGAGGCCAGTCAGTCACTCCAAAACTGTAAGTTAGGACAGGAAAAGCAAATTGGTTTATAGCATGGACTCTGTTCCTAGATGTCAGCACTGTTTTCAGTATTAATTTTAGTCTTCTAAAATATTCCTTCCTAAGATTTATTCACATTTGTTCATGTTTTATTGTTTATCCTTCATCAGTTCCCAAATATTTATATACCCACTGTTGCTCAAGTTCTTTTATATCACATTCCTGTCCCCAGCTGAGGTTTTCTTGGTGCTGGAGATTTCCTGCTTTATAGATTGCTTTTGCAGATTTATCAAGACCAAATGGCATTCTTATATCATCTGACAAATTTTTGACCACTTGCAGTTGTGCTGTCTGTTCCTCATCATCTGATGAACTATACAGTTTTAAATCATCCACAAAAAGAAGATGAAAAGTCTTTACACTTTGTTATTTTCTGGGAGGAAATTTGTAGCCGTGACCTAATCTGTTAAGTAAAGAACTTAATGGGTTAAGGGCAAGACAAAAGAGTAGTGGTGACAAAGAATCACCCTGGAATATCCCTCTTTGAATTTTTATCCCTGGGAATAATAATTTGTCCTTTATCATGGCTTAACTTCAAAGTGGTTTGCCAGTGTTTCATGGTCACTGTAATGTAATCAATCAGTGTAGGGTGCAGCGTATATATTTTTAAGCACTCTTTTATCCATGAATGTGGAATATTGTCAAATGCTTTTTTGCAGTCTAGCCATGCCATGGTTAGATTCTTCCCCTTTTCACAGTTCTACATTATGACTTTATTTAAAAATAAATGATCCTTTGTTCCATATGACTTTCATTTATTACCCAGACGTTATATTGCCATGGCTGAGTTTTCTTCCAAATGACTATAAACATCTGCATCAATTCCAGTGTAGAGTTTATACTTCTTCAGAAGGCAAGTTATTGGTCTATAGTTTTTAGGATAGCTTGCAGGTTCGCTATTACGTAGGAATATTGGTTTTCCTGTGGTTAAAAAGGTTGGTGTCTGCTCGGGTCTGCATATAAATAGTTCTTAGTCATGGCTAAATTTTCATGTAAAGATGTTAATAGTTTTATCCAGAAGTTAAGTACTGCATCTGGGCCTAGGGTTTTCCAATTAGGAGCTTTTCTTAACTTTGTTTCAATCTCTCTGGCCATTACATCATCCCATTTCATATCCTGTACATTTGAACTTCTTGTTCTTTCTGTTACTTCTTCTATCCATCAGCATCTTTGTTATGTTTCACATGATCTCCATAGATATTTCTCCAACATATACCTATTTTTTTCTGTTTTGATGGTGTTTCAATTCCTTTTGCCTTGTTTCCCAATTCTCTATAAAACTTTTTAGGTCATCAATAAATTGCTTATGTACTTTTCCTTTATATTATCTACATATCTTCTAAGTTTGTCTGGCTGTGCTGATATTTTTAGTTTATTATTTGCGATAGTGCATGATCCTGATCTGTTCTGATACTGCACATTGCTTTTATCACATCTATCATTCTGAGTATTTTTGTTGATCTGTTCTCTCTTCTATACTCTTCTAACAGTGACACTTCTTGTCTTAATTGCTTTATAGTTTTTTCTGTTTGGTACTTCTGTGATGGCATTTTATTTCTCCCCTTCTTTTTCCTTACTGCCCTGTTTCTGAGGTAAGACTTTATCTGTTATTAATGTAGCGGCACAGTAATATATCCTATTTATTTATGTTATATTGGATGAATCACTATGAATAGTCCCAATTACTGTGTTCATTTGTTGTATCAGACTTCTTTTTGTGTTTTACTGACTTTCCGTAGTCTATTTCTTTTATTGATTATTATATTTTATTTATAAACTCTATTAAAACTTCTATACTATTGGACAAAAAAACTTCTTCTTTCAACTTCAACAAGCCAACCAACAAAATCCTCAGAAATTTTGGTCAGGAATCAATAGACTCCTTCATCCAGGCTGCTCTAAGACACCTACCCCATCCAGAATTACCCAAGACACTCCCAAACATATTGCTGACTCCTTTAATAGCTTCTTTACTGAAGCTATCCAATCACTTGCTAACTCACTACCTCCTGTATCCTCTACTTCACCCCCATCCTCCTATACCTCTCCACCCACTTTTCAACTCCAACCCATCCCTACATCCCTCATCTGTACGCTCCTTCAGAAACTCAAACCCTCTATCCCTTCAGCTGACCTCTTACCTGCTAAGTATCTTCAAATAGCAGCCAAAGTTATTGCTTATCCTATCTCTAGCCTAATAAACAGAACCATTAAAGAAGGTACCATCCCATCTATCTGGAAAGTCTCACACATTATCCCCCTACACAAGGGTGGCAACTCAACAGAACTTTCTAACTTTCGTCCTATTGCCCTACTCTCGCCCATAGCTAAAATCATGGAAAAATGCATCCACAGTCAATTACTAGACTACCTTCTCCTAAATGGCCTATTAGCCAGCTCTCAGCATGCCTTTTGACCCTTCCATAGCACCACTACTGCCCTCCTGTCATTTTCTGACCACATTAACAAAAACCGTCACAACTACACCCTGTCCTCTGCTATCTTTATTGATCTTTCAAAAGCATTCGACATGGTTAACCATCAACTACTCTTGAATCTTCTCAAGCCCCTCTGACTGGATACTCAAGCATTACAGTGGTTCAAGTCCTACTTAGATAACAGGCAACAAGCAATGCTTTGGGAAAACACTCTATCTTCCCCTCTTCCTGTCACCCCTGGTGTACCCCAAGGATCTATTTTAGGCCCTCTTCTATTCTCCATCTTTATAAATGATCTATCTATTAGTATCCCTCAAGCTGTAACTATACAATATGGTGATGACTCCACATTAATATCCTTCGCTACAGGGCCTTCTGAACTGCAGTCCCTTACCCAAAATGTCTTTGAGCTTGTAGAAGAATGTTTTTTTACAACGTGGTCTCCTCCTCAACCCAAAAAAGACTAAACTACTAATATTTACTCCTACACAAAAATCCATCACATTTCACTTCTCTATCAAATCCAAAAACGGCACAGTCATATCTCCTGACACTTCTACCAAACTCTTAGGAGTTACTATTGACCACAGCCTTAACTATGATACTCATATCAACTCCACAATAAAACCAGTTAACGGTAAACTAGGCTCCCTCTACAAAATTAAACCCTTCCTTACTCCCACAGCCAGAACTACTATTGCCCACACCCACCTTATCTCTACTGTCTTTTATGCCTCTCTTTTATACACTAATCTATCTAAAACTAACCTCAACAAGCTTGCAATCTCCTACAATAGTATAGCCAAGACAGACATAATGAACTTCTCCCCTGTCGCTCTGAGTTACTACCCCTCAACTAATTTTCTCCCAACTCTGTCCTATTTAAACTAGTCTCTCCTGCTGCTCCTTACTTAAAACTTTGTTCTGGAATCTCCCTCATCCTTCTGAATACTTCCTTCCCACAGTGATTGGAAAAAAGAAAAAAAGGGGTGTCTTATTTTGTTCTACTTTCTTATATCACATATGCTTATTTACCTCATAGCATATGTTTTGTATGACTAGTATCTTTAATTGAAGTTTAATGTTTTGAAACTGAATGTTTAATGTGCTGTTTGTTTTATGTGGAGCTTTTCTCCCTGGGCCTCTACTGAAAATGGACATATATCCAGTTAGACTAGCCCAGTCAACAAATGTAAAATAAAATAAAATAAATAAATAAATATTGATATTAATATGTCTGTCCATCTCTATTAAGTGAAGCAACTCTTCTCTTAGAAAATATTCTTCTAAACTGAGGGCACATACTTTGTCCTCCATTTCCTGTGGGCATTCTACAAAAAGTTCCAGAGCATCTTTCTGTGCCACATTTCCTTAAGTTTCATCCTGTATCATCCATTGCTCTTCCATATGGGAACTTACTGGCCTATCACTCCACAGCATTGATTGTGTCAAAATTGCCACCGTTTCATGTTCCTTCCCTTACTGTTTAACTCCAATTAAACTTTTTTACTAGTTTCCTTTGAAAGGCTACAAAGTATCTTCTTGTGGCAAATGATCAGATGTTTCCCTTTGCACTGGTTTCTCCTTAATTTGGGGATCCATTGCTCTATCCTGCTATGGTGTTATCAGAGTTAGACCTTCTATGCTAAATCCTTTACTTTGCAGATAATCCATAACCTCAGTTTCTGTTTCTTTAACTTCTCAATTACTAATCCTCTTTTCTACTATTCTCTTTGTTGTCTTATTTTTGTATTGTAAATTTTTCCATATATGGATTCCTTTGCCTGTATTTTCTTTCAAATATATTTGATGGGGCTCTTCTTGTATTGTTCAATTTCCTTACTCCTTTGTAAAAAATATTGCACCAAATTAAATCTCTTTTCTTTCACATGTTCATAGATATCTCCTCCTCCTGTTTCTCCTTACTTGGTGGACTTGTTCCATCATGCTGTAATATAATCCATGTTAGACTTTCTGCAATAAATCCTTCACTTCACAGGTATTCCATAACTTCAACTTCTGTTTTTTAACTTCTACTTTACTAATCTTCTGTTCTGTGTTCACTCTTTGTGAACTTATTTTTTGTACTGTGAAATTTTCCATGTCTGGATGCCTTTGCTTGTATTTCTGGTTGAATATCTTTGGAGCTGCTTTTTTGTATTGATTAATTTAGTTTCCTCCTTTGCATAAATATTGTACCATATCAGAGCTCTCTTTCTTTCCAATGCCCATATTTCTTTTTTATACCTTTCATAAATCTCTAGATTTTGTTTTTTTATATTTTCGGACTTCTTCAGTTTCTTCTTTTTCCAAACGGCCCAAGGTTCCTTGGTCTATATTGTTGTGTTTGCATTTTACCTTAAATGAAGACAAGACACTTCTTCCTCTCTTTCAGTGGTATTTATTACACACGTGTGGGAGCCTACTGGAAAGTACCAGGGAGACACCTCGAACAAAGGAATGCATAAGCTTATATGCTGGTGATATTGCTGACAGTACAAAAATATAAACTAGACCAATTAAAATAGTACAAAAGACAATTAACCAATCAGTGGTTTACCAGTAGGCTTGAAGCGGTTCACATTACTACATCTCTAGGCAGAGAAAGAAAATCAGATATACTTCCATATAAGGCACATTTCTTGCTATCAAACAGGCTCTTGTTTTTCAATACTTTTCCACTATTCACAGTTTACTCAATAGTTCATACTACAGAGTTCAAATCGATACATACAGGTTTTCACATACTCAATCTCCTTGAACATATGCTTTGACCATTCATATTCTACAATCCCCCATTTGATGATGTGTAAGCATCACCATTTAGTCTATTGTACATTTGCCCTAAGTCTAACATAACCATCTGGCTAATTCCTTCAACATTGTCACATATTTTTATTTCATCATCCATAACTGTAGGCATATAAAACTTTGACACCTTTTTAGTAGTCTTAAAGGACATTAATTTCAAAATCAATGCTTTGATTAAAAACACAAGAAGAAAAGCAGTAAGAGCTAATACTGCGATCAAGAGGATTAACTTTAAAAGTCCACCTCCCCAACCTGAGAACAGGTTAGTTATCCATGCCCACATTGAGTTATCGGCCTCCTTGGCTTAGAGAGTTCGGAGACTCTCTGAATGAGTTCGAGATGACTTTCAATTTCATGTTGATTGTTTGGAATAAATGTACAGCACTCCTCCTGGATTAAAGCACAAGTTCCGCCTTTCGCCGTTAGGGTGAAATCGAGAGCCATACATTTTTGGAGGACTACAGCTCTCATGGCAGTCAGTTCATTAGTCACTAGTTCTAAGTCAGAAAATGTGGCATTGCTTAATACTAAAAGCAATTTAGACAGTTTTCTCATTTCCCAGATTGATTTTGCTGCTCTGTATGCTGGAATTATACCAGCTCATGATATGAAGTCATCACCCAAGTCCATATGAAATAGTCCTTTGGTGCCAGCATGAGCTAAATCATGATGATAAATCCATGATGCATCAATTTGGCCTAACGGATTGGTAGGCTTTTTAACCTCTCACACATTCCGAATTTTTCCTTGAGGTAAGGCAGATGTATGTCAGATGGCTGGGACTAGATAACCTAAGAAACAGCTACCAGACCAGTTTTCCAGTAGGCATTTATAGGGCTTTCTTCCGCATATAAAATAACAGTCTTGCACCAGGGTGGTAACATTTGAAGAATGGTCACTGCCCATAGTTATGCCATGGAATATGGCAAGAAATATGATATTGCGAGAACCAAATAATGAGGCGTTTCTCAATATCGGCTGAATGGCATCAAATGAAACTCGACAGCCCGAGGCTAGACGTTTTCCTTCTGTATAATTGCACTGGTATTCAATTGTCATGTTGCAGATACTTTGTCCCATTTTTCGAGGCCAGTGATGTTGACTTGAGTAACTCCGTTGGAAACACAGAGTGCCATTGCAACGGAGAGAAAGTCGTAATGCAATAGATTTACTGGATGTAATGTTAGCAGTGTTGTCAAGTAGACTATTCCATGTATCAATGATACTTAGTCGAGCCACAGCCAATGACAATCCCCCATGTACGGAGTGAATGGAAGTGCAGATCCAGCAGTTAGAGACGTTGAATGTAGAAGCATAAACATATTTGATGGCTTGATAGGTGTTGAAAATTGGGTGCCAAATGGCTCTCTTGGTGTGATGCATCAATGGAGCAGGAAATAAAAATGGCCACAGCAAAAATAATAGTACAACAAAAATGACCACCAAAATGATTGTCCAATATTTTTGTGGAAATGGTGGTTGAGTTTGTGTAATGTCAGAAGTTTGGAGTTTTCCAAAAGGGTAAATATTAGACATTGTCAGGTACTGGAACAGTTCTACTGCGAGTACAAGTAGCAATGGGAGGAGAATTTGGAGTTGAAAAAGGTAAAGACTGTTGATCTTCAGACGGCACAACTTTTTTGACGTGTGAAATGTGGATCCAAGTTGTAGATCCCTGCAGTCGCACAGCAGATGACGTAGTTAGAAGAACCAGGAAGGGCCCCTTCCAGAGCGGCTGGAGCTCTGTTTTTCTAGAGAAGGATTTAATGTAGACCCAATCCCCTGGTTGCAAAATGGATGCTAGAAAAGGATCTGGAAGATGTTGAGCAACTGCTACTTGTCGGTGGTGAAACTGTAAGAAAGAAACAAGAGATTTGCAATACAAAAGAATATCATTATCAAATGCATCATATTCAGAAAAAGGTGGTGGTGGTGTCATGAGCATATGCAAAGGACGATCCATGAGAATTTCATGTGGAGAAAGACCCTTAGTAGGATGCGGTTGTGACCGCATAGAAAGTAAGGCTAGTGGTAAGGCCTGTACCCAAGTTAGGCCTGTTTCTGAAGTGACTTTAGCAAGTCTGGTTTTCAAGGTCTGGTTCATACATTCAATAATAACTGATGCCTGTGGTCTGTGTGGACAATGAAATTTCAAAGTAATGCCTAACATTGTACACAATGAATCATCTAACTTAGCAGTAAAATGTGTCCCTCGGTCAGAATATATTTGACAAGGAACACCAAAACGAGGTATCAATTCATAGCACATTTTTTTTGCAACTGAAATAGCATAATTTTTAGCACATGGGTAGGCTTCTAACCACCCCGAAAAAATATCAACAATACTCAAAACATATTTAAAATGAGCACAAGGTGGAAGTTCAATAAAGTCCCATTGTAAGGCACAAAACGGTCCCATTAGTTTTGGCATAGGTTGATCGGGAGCCAGAGTGCCCTTCGAAATGTTATGCTGTAAACAAATGGAGCACGTGCTCAAAGAATGTTGCACAGAAGCAGAAAGTCCTGGGGCAAACCAATCCTTCTGGATTAGTTTGATCAATGCTTGTACCCCTACATGAACTGGCAAATGATACGCTTTTTTAAGAGAATTTAACATGGATGTGGGCCAAATTAATCTGCCATCAGGGTGCTGCTAAATTGAATCAGAGCATTGGAAACAATTATGGGCCAGCCATGTTTTTCTTTCTGATTCCGATGCTTCAGTTTGTAAAGCTTTCAATACAGTGGTGTCAAAAGTAACTGTTTGCAAAATAGGCTGCAGAAATTTTCCCTGAACAGTATTTGTAAGAGCAGCCTGCTTGGCAGCCCAGTCAGCTAAATTATTTCCCTTTGCTACTAGGGAGTCATTAGACTGGTGAGCTGCACACTTGACAACAGCAATTTTGGAAGGTAATAATAAATCCTGCAAGCGGTGATCAATATACATGCGATATTTAATTGGTCCCCCAGAGGATGTCAAAAACCCCCTTTCCTTCCATAGGGTATCAAAATCATGAACAACACCATGGGCATAACGTGAATCAGTATAAATAGTAACAGATTTATCTTTGGCTATTTTACATGCATGCAAAAGTGCCACTAATTCCACGGCATGTGCGGAAGTGCCAGGTGGTAATTGTCCAGTTTGTAAAGCCTTAGATGGTGAGCAGACTGACCATGCAGCCCGAAGTTCGCCAAAATTATTTCGTAAACAGGATCCATCTACAAAAAGAACTAAATCAGGATTAAGTAATATCTTGCAAATCTAATCTAGGAGACAGAACAGTGTTAACTACAAGCACCCAGTCATGTGGTTCGCCCTCATCACTAGTTGGAATTAATGAAGCAGTGTTTAGTGGTGGGCAATGTGTAATTTGAACAGCGGGATTACTTAATAAACTTAACTCATATTTAGTGAGGCGAGCATTAGAAAGATATTGAGTCTTTGTTTTTAAAAGTAGGGCTTGTACCGCATGAGGTACTGCCAATATAGTGTCATGTCCTAATGTCAATGATGCTGCCATATCTATCAAAACAGCAGTGGCTGCCACTGCTCGTAAACAGGATGGGTTGCCAGAAGCAACAGGGTTTAACTGAGTACTGTAATATGCTATAGGTCGATAGCCTCCTGTGCGCACTTGCGCCAGCAGGCCCAGGGCAGTTTTATTTCTTTCACAACAGAAGAAAACAAAGAGTTTAGAATAATCTGGAAGCCCCAGGGCAGGTGGGTTAATCAATGCTGTTTTAATAGCCTGAAAGGTGTTTTCATGTTCAGGGGACCAAGGCAGAAGGCTGTGACCTCCTTTTTTAGAAGCTGTAACAGAGGGGCTGAAATTTCTGAAATATTGGGCACCCACTGTCTACAATAACCTGCTAGGCCAAGGAATCCCCTGAGTTGTCTCTGAGTTACAGGGCAGGGAGCAGTCTGAATGGAGGTGATTCTGCTTGGAAGTATTTGACGTGAGCCTATAGAAATGATGTGTCCCAGGTATTGTACGTTTTCTTGAGCAAACTGCAATTTAGATTTATTTACCTTTAAACTTAATTTGGCTGAAAATCTTAAAACTAGAAGTGAGTCCTCTATACAAGACTGGGTATCTTGTGAAGCGACAACAATATCATCTACATACTGAACCAATACTGAGCATGCTGGTAATTGTAAATCCTGCAGTTGTCTGTGCACCTCTCTGGAAAGCAAGGTTAGAGATTCTACATGCCCTTGGGGTAGTTGGGTCCAAGTATTCTGTTGGCCTCTATAAGTGAATGCAAACAAATACTGACTATCTGCATGTACTGGGATAGAGAAGAAAGCTGATGAAATATCTATAACTGTAAAACAACATGCTGTAGGTGGGATACAGCTAAAAATCGTAGTTGGGTTTGGTACGATTGGGAAAACAGGCAAAACGGCTTTATTGAATTCTCGCAAGTCTTGCACAAATCTGTAAGCTTGTTTACCAAGTTTCTTTACCGGTAGAATTGGGGTATTACATGGACTTGTTGTAGGTACTATAATTCCTTGTTGTACCAGGGCAGAAATGACGGGGGCAATACCAGATGTGGCCTCTACCATCAATGGGTACTGTGGTACCTGAGGTAACTTTGCTCCAGGTTTTAAGGTTATTTTAACAGGAGTGGCTGAAATTAGAAACCCAACATCATTATCATGAGTGGTCCATAGATAAGAGGGTAATGAGGATAAATGCTTATTCTTATCGAGGTCAGACTGCAGACACATTGTTTGCAGAGTGACATTTTCATCTAAAGTAGCCAAAATACTATCTTGTTTGTCTGAAGGTACTTGTAAATATAGTCCTTCAGCGGTACAGAAAATAGTTGCTCCCATCTTACAGAGCAAATTATTCCCAATAAATTTAAAGGTGCTGAGGGTCCTACTAAAAAATGATTGATTGTCTTGCAAAGGTCCCAAAGTTACTGGGACTGGGATGGTTTCAGAATATTCAATAGGAATGCCAGAGACACCTACCCCTCTAGTTATGTTATTGGAGAGGGGAACATTTATTGCTGCTTCACCGGCTAACATAGCTTTGGATGCTCTAGTATCAATCAAGAAGGGGTACGGTTTATTTTTGACAAGCAACATAACATGTTTTCCATCTTGATCCACAGGTATGAAAGGGCACAACTGCTGTTGTACTTGTTCAGGGAACCTTCATTGTGATGGCTGCCGATTGGATGGAGTCCAATTAGAATTCCACTGAGGTGACATATTAGTGGGTGGGGCAGGTTGCTCAGCCAGATACGGACATTCATTTCTCCAGTGGCCTACTTGGCTGCAATTGAAACACTCCGTTTGATTTTGGGGTGTGGCTGATCGATCTTCCTGCCAGTTTTGTCTATTATGGTTTCCAGCCCCTTGGCATCCACCTCTCCCTCTTCCCCAGCCACGTCCTCCCTATCCACACTGCCCAAAGGCAGTGCACATCTGAATCTGCACTTTAACCAGTTTCTCTTGTAAGTCCTTTTTTCCTGTGCTAAGTGGTCAGAGAGGTATTGCACTTGTGTAACTAATTCGTACAATCCAAGACTAGGCCAGTTTAAATACACTTCCTTTAGCTTATCCCGTACTTGTGGCGTAACCCATCTATGAAAGCCGCTGACAATCCACTTTGTGCCGGCCCTTCGGTGGGTTCGGGGTACCCAGAATAAGCCTCAAAGGCTTCAGTGAGATGATTTAAATACTCGTCCACAGGTTTTTCTTCTTTTTGAAGAACTGACTTGATTTTGGACCAGTTGGGTGTGGGTGGAACTATTATTGTGATAGCATCTACTATGCACTGTCTAACTGCTTCAAACCCATTATCTCCATGTGCATCATGTTTTGGAATCGGAGTAGGGACATTGGCATGGTCTCAAATCCATTTCAACAGATCAGCCGGTATGGCGTACTGAAGAACTGCCTTAACTTCTTCTATCATAGGATTTTGTAAACAAATATGTCCTGCCAGCACACGCTGGAACTTAGCTGGATTAGTACAAATAGGCGGTAATGATTTAGTAATGGGTTGAAAATCAACTGCTGACCATACCCTAGGTACTACAATGGTCGGTGGTTCCTGTGCACTTCTAGCATGAGCTGGGTTAGGTACCTCTCTCAAAGTTAACAATCTGTCATCGTCTGATGACTCCGACCCTGAATCTGGATTAAATTTATCTGGTCCAAAATACCCATCCCCACTGTCAATTATAGTGGGGAACTGACCAAAATACCTTTGTTTGTGTAAATGTCATTTTCCTTTACCTTTATAGTAGGGTTTAGCTTTAAAATACATTACAGCTTTTGCTTCTTTATGAGTCTTACTATGAGTTTTTGGTCCCTTTTTTCTATTGCTTGTGTCTGGATCTGAGTCACTAGAGTGACTGTCCACTACTCGTTCTCTTTCTTTAGGGGTGGGGTCTTTAGTGGTGGAATCTGGCTGCTGTGCTTCTGCTCCTTGTTGAGCGAGGGGGGGCTGATACTGCAGGGATGCAATCGGTGGCACAGTTGGTGGTGGAGGGAGCCAAGCAATATTGTCTTCTAATGATTCAATTATCTGTAATTTAGCTAATTCTTTCACAGGGTAAAGCCCCTTAAAGGGTGGGTCCTTCAAACATTTACCGTTTACTATATCTAAATTACTAGCAGTTTGTTGTAATTCTTTCAGTTGCTCTTTTTATCCTTTAAACTACTAATAACTGAATCCTTTTCTCTTTCTTTCGCCTCTGTCATCCAATCATTAAATGCAGCCCAGCACAACTCTGGTATTCTTCTCCCCTTTCTCTTTAATTTCCCCTGGAGAGTAAGCAAAATATTTTTATTAAAACTACCATTCTCTGGAAAGGTGAGTTTACCATTGTCCTCAGTGAGGGCGACCCACTGACTTATAAACATACAGCTGTCCCAGGACACATGAAAATACATATAACCAGCTGGTGTACCTCTTTCTGGCTCTTTTATGGTTCCCATACTTGCTCCCATTTTCACACGATAAGCTATTCTGTATTTTACAGAAGTAGCTATGATGTTTTGTAAATGTTGTTTTTCCCCACTCTCGTATCTTCTTTCATGCTTATGTCGCCAGTGTTTTGTTTTAACCCACTCTCATACTGCACAATCAATAGCAGAGGGAAGAGAAAAAAAAATGCATGCCACTTATCTCAAAACAACTGAATGAGACGAATCATTACATTTCTATAAAATTATCGATACCAAATTTATGAAGCAGATAAGTACAGGAAATGAAAGAAACACTGCCAGAACAGAACATTCTGTCATGGGCCCTTTCACTAGCAGTACTTCATCCAATCCCCAACTACCGCAGCCGTTGTCATTTCAGATCCCAGTAAACGGCACCAATTGTTGTGTTTGCATTTTACCTTAAATGAAGACAAGACACTTCTTCCTCGATTTCAGTGGTATTTATTACACACGTGTGGGAGCTTACTGGAAAGTACCAGGGAGACTCCCCGAACAAAGGAATGCATAAGCTTATATGCTGGTGATATTGCTGACAGTACAAAAATATAAACTAGACCAATTAAAATAGTACAAAAGACAATTAACCAATCAGTGGTTTACCCGTAGGCTTGAAGCGGTTCACATTACTACATCTCTAAGCAGAGAAAGAAAATTGGATATACTTCCATATAAGGCACATTTCCTGCTATCAAACAGGCTCTTTTTTTTCAGTACTTTTCCACTATTCACAGTTTACTCAATAGTTCGTAGTACAGAGTTCAAATCGATACATACAGGTTTTCACGTACTCAGTCTCCTTGAACACATGCTTTGACCATTCATATTCTACAATACAATGTTCTTCATAAATCTTTTGTATTAATGATCACAGTTTTTTATTTGAAGCTTCTGACAGTTTTTCTTGTGCAAGTATTTTTTTCCTCTAATTTCTCTATTAATCTTCTTGTATACATTCTTTCTGGGATTTCTGACCTTCTTGTACAGTAGTAACAGTTCATAATTTCTTTCTTATTCTCAGTAGTCCACTCTATCTTCTTTAGGCTCTTTTTTGGCATATCAGTTTTTGTGGACTACTACTTCCTTCTACAACAGGGGGACAATCCTTTCCTGGGCCTGGCTTAGTCCCATTGCAGGAATGTTTCCATGTCTTGAGGATTCTACACTGTTATTTTTGTCAGTCCAGGTACTGGTCTTCCTACCAGGATTGGACACTTTTTTATCCTGGCTCTTGTGCACCCAGATATCTTTTTTAACCTACTTCTGTCCATGATATGTGCTATATAAAATGCAGTCTATATATCAGTGTTGTCTTGGTAAGATTTATTGAAAAACAGGGTCCACCTCTTGAAGGTTCTCACCAGGACTTGAGGATGAATTCAGTTCCAGCAATACTACTCTCCTTTGCTTGCTGATTTATCATCTCTCTGTTCAGACCCCTTGGCTTACTATAAGATCCCTTCCTTGTCCCACTAAGCCCATAACTTTTACCTAATTACCATGGAGTCTTTATGCATTAAGCCAAACACCATTCTCTTACAGGACTTCAACTACCATTCCATTGACTGAGAGACATATACATCCTCAAACATGTAGGCCCAGAGGTGATTAAATCCTGGACTTGATTCTCACCAATATGGGATAGCTTTGCTCCCTAACATTTTAACTCCCTCCCTGATTAAATTGAACCACAGATGAGTTACATTAACCTTAATGGTGAATCCAAAATCATCCTCTAATACCTTGTTGATCAGAGATTATGTGAGGGCTAATCTTCTGAAGCTGAGTGATGATCTGGCTGATTCAACAACCACTAACAACTCAATGTCCCTGCTGCTTATGCAAAATCCTTTACTGCCAAATTATATACACATGAATAGTAGCATAGATGCATCTGTCCCTCTGTGAAGAAGATACAATGTGAAATGTAAAAATAGACCCCTGTGGTGGAGTTCAAGTATAAACAAGCTATATAACAAAAAAACAATCACTGCACATTGAAAAAATGTAACCTCAATATGCAAAAAAAAACTCTTGTTAAACTTAACAGAGAACTCTAGATCTTAATCAAATCAACTAAATCAAGATATAACATAAAAGTTGCCACCCAGGGAAAGGACAGCCATTAAACAATATCCAGCACTGTTGTCATACTCACAGTAAATAATGTCAAATACTCAGACCCAGAGGACAAAGTCAATCTATTAGCAGATAAATTTAGCTATAACCTCATCCCATCTCCCTTCTGTATTCTCAGATCTCATGCCTTCATTTACATACTCCGCAAATATTCAGTGAACAAGTCCTCAAGGCACTACCCAAGGCCAAGAACACTGCTTCACTGGGGCCGTATTACATACCATGGTGTTTTCTGGATGGCCTGAAACAGGACCTGTGAGACCCCTTACAGAGGTTATTCAATGTCAGCCTCCAAATGGGCTTTCTGCTGGATGAATAGAGAAAGGTAGATGTCAAAACCTTACACAAAGGTGAAGCATCAGTGGACCTAGGAAATTATAGACATATAAGTCAGAACGGGTCTATATCACATAGTCGAAGTCTTATAATTTCGAACATGTAATGTTCGAACCATTATGTTTGAAGTTACAAAACTTTGACTATGGATAAAAAAAAAAAACAACAGCAAACAAAATAAACTGTTTTAATCAGGGGAGCTAGCCCCCCTGCAACCCATACCCCTTGCTAGTTAAATATACCAACTCTGGGATTGCACCCCATTGAACAAAATGGAAACCTCTGCTTATGGACATTTTCATTCAAATGCTAGAACTTTTACAAATTCAAACTTATGGTGTCGACCATATGAGGTTCGAACTTGTAAAAGTTTGACTACATGATAGGAACCTGTCTGACCAGCTTCAGCTGTAAGACTATGGGGGAATAATTTTAGAATTAATAAATTAAGCCACAGGTAACCTACAAGCAGCTGAACCAAGTCAGTTTGGATTTGTTAAGAGCAGATCCTGTCTACTTAATATGGTTAACTTCTTTGAGGTTACTGAAACAATGAATTAGGTAAAATGAGTATGTCACATACCTTGATCTTACAAAGGTATTTGACACCATCCAGCATTCAGGTATCATAGATAAAGTATCCCAGCTAAATGTTAATCCCTATGTAACTCTCTAGTTAGAAAAATGCCTCAGAAATAGAACCCATGAAATTTGGATAGGCTGCTCTACCTCTTCCAAAAGATCTGTCACACGTAGTATACTCCAGTGTTCAGTCCAGGCCACTTCTGTTTGGCATTTACTTCTTGGAGCTCAAAGCTGCTTTTAAGTGTTTATGGCTGACTATGTTTGCAGATGACTGTAAACATGGTGCCATCATAAACTTCTCAGGGAGCACCAAAATTCTGCAAGAGGGGCTTTCCCAAAACCCATAGCTAGTGTCTATACATGGACTAAAACGTTATGCCAAGAAATGTATAACACTATACTTTGATGAGCAAGAATGACCTTGTAACTATCATATTGAACAAGATACCCATGAATTCAGATCCACTGGTTTGGAACATGGGAACCTATGCGGACAATGAGCTGTTCTTTGATCACCACATATCCATTATTCTAGTAAAGCATGTTTTCATCTTTGTACATCTTATTTCTAAGGGTATGGTATACTAGTCCAGGTATATAATCATCCCACTGTATTCCACATTCATCAATTCAATCATTGAGTATAACGACCCTTTCAGTATGTACCTGTCTAATCATTTGACAATATTTGGACACCATAATTCTTTTGTACTAAGAACACCAAGAGCGTAAATCACCGAACTTATTAAGACCATCTTAGAACCTTCTCCATCTTTTCTGTGTCATACAGACTACTGAGGTGTGATCTCTGTCTCATGTACAGAGCCCTAAAAGGTCCTATCCATACTTGCAGCACAATTGCAAATCCAGTGGGAGCATAAACAATCCCTCAAGAGATCTTCATCTTTTGTGCAACATAAATTGAACATCTTGAGAGACAGAAATGTATCACAGAGAACATCACTTATTTGGATTCATCTTGTCTATATACTGCAATGTACTTCTCTTACATTATTCAGATGTAATTTGAATGAATGGATAGGAAAATACAAGTTAACCCCTGCTTTAGAACCCTTGTTCTTAATGGATAGAGGCAATATGTAATTGCCTTGCTCATCTCTGGTTATTCAAAAATAAAATATCAGGGCTAAAATCATCACAAAGCTGTATGGCTATGCTTCTAATGATCCTCATGTATCAATCCTAGTAAGTACACATGAACTTATGCATCTATTAAACACATTTTATTGCACTTTCTTTTTTTGTAGATATAAAACTGGATTAGCTGCATCAATACAATCAGAGTTTTTGTAATTATTTATATTGTGCAATTATTAATGATTGTAATATTATGGTTTTGCAGTAAGAAGATGTCTATATATAAAACTTACTTATTATTTATTTATTTATTTAACATTTGATTACCGGGAAAGTCTGACTTGGAACAAAGCCAATTTTCAGCGGATTCCCGGGAAGCAGTGCTCCAGACGCATGTCTTTTCTTTATTACAAGTTATGTTTTTTGGAACATTAATCATTTTTTGTGGGATTGGATATCAGATCATGCACTGCAAAACAACTCTAAAATAAGGGAGCACTGAACAATAACAAGGAGTTAGTATGTTCAAATAAACAAAAAAAAAAAAGAAAGGAAAAGCAAAAACTCCTCTGTGACTATCCTTCCTCTAGGCACTATGAACTCAATCCCCAAATAACCCAAAATAATATGAAGTTCAAACAAAATCAAGCTATAAAAGTCACTAGCTAAGACTCCCTCATCATAGCCAGTCTAAGTCACATCCCATACTGGGAAAAGAGCAATAATAAGTCTTGTCCTTAATGCAGTCATAAAACATAGTTGTAGCTAACAGTGGTCATCAAGACTTCTGCTATCACAATGTAGTTTAAAACTACAAACCATTCACATTAAGGCAAAACTGTGCTCAGAATTAAAGACAGACAATAACTGGATAATTAAGGTATACACTACTTACCTCTACATTAGTGTGCCTTCCATAGGTTCATAGGCAAGTAATAGACAAGCTGCTTGTATGGACCATATTAATCCTAGCCAATTTGCCTTGATGAGAACTAAGCCATGTACCTCTTGCCTGTGAGGTAAGCATGTTACTATTTTGCCAACCCTCCTTCCTACAGGGTAAGTAAACATTGGATCCATCTTCAACCTTGCAGTCTTTAATGAACTTTGTGTTATTTTCTTTTTGCCTTGTCAATTAATGCTTCAATCAAACACTTCTTTTTAAAGTATTGTGAACTTTATTTTTTTCAATAAAAACTGTATTTACAATATATACATATAAAAGAGGAAGAAAGATACATATAAAGGAGGAAGAAAGATTCAAAAATGTTTTACACAACTAGAAATATTTCAAATAATCAAAAACAAACTTCAAAACTGGTTTTCATTATTTTTAACTATTAATATTTCCAATATGTCCTAACAAGAAGATTTTATAATACCATTGTCAGATCTAAACTTTACTTCTTTTTTGTTGTTACATAGAATAGTGGCTATTTCTATTAAATCGCTGAATAATGGAACAGAATCACATTTTCATTTTCTGGTAATTACTTTTCTAGCAACTGTTAGGAGATCCCAAAACATGCAATATTTACCAGAACTGTTGAGCTTGTAAATCATATTTACCTCTTCATATTGCCTTACAGAAATTATTTATATCCTTCCAATACTTATGAACATTTCCACAATCCTGAAATATATGCATCCAATCTGTGTTGGTTATTTTACCACATTTCTATCACTTAGAAATTTCTGACTTACTAAATACTGAAATTTAGAATGGTGTAATAAAACGGTGTTGTGAACTTTAATTTGCAAAATTCCTTTGTAAGTTTGAACAATTTCAGTACACCATGTTATTAAACATGTCTGTCTATTAATGGCACTGGTTGACTTCACAGTTTCATTAAGGCTGGGATAAAAACTTGTTCCCCCCTCTCATCTTTTTAGTTTATACATTAAGCTTTGTTTTTACTTATTACTCAGCCGTAATGCATTTAGTTATACTATCTTTTGTAAATCAGACATTGCAAAGATTCTTCTTGACACTGATTATTTCTCTTTGGTTTCCAATTGAAGTTGAATCAGGATAAATTTATCTAATTGTCCTTTACTAGTATACATGTATATTCTCTGTTTATTGTGTTTTCATGTGCTCATCTTCTTTAAATATCTGGGCAGCATTCTGACAGAACTTCAAGGCTTACTTCTTTTTTCTCACACTGGTAGGAGCGTTCAGCTTATTTCCTTCTGGATACTGATATTATACTATATTTCAGAAATGCATGCATGTTTCCTAGTTGTGAAAATTTCTAATTTCAAGATGTGTCAATAAGTTTTAGTTTGTTTAGTTTGGATGCATTTACTTTCTGATGACTTTGTTGAATTTCCTCATCCATCTGTCTGTGATGCTATAAGGATTGACCCTATACTGTATGTTTATAATGTTGACTAATTGTAAAGACATTTGTTAAATTTTTTGGAATGTTATTAAAACCTTTGTCTCTATTTCCAAATGTGCTGAGATATTTAAGAGACAATGTTCTGGTTAAAAACTGTCTTGTTTAGCTTTGTTAGATGTTTTTTTTTGTTTTACATATTTTTAACACATATTTTACCACTAATTAGTCTGCCTTACATGTATTAACTACATTCTGTTTGTGGTTTGTTTTGTTATGGAATTTGTTAATATTTAATAAAGCAGACATTTGAAAAAAAAGTATACAGCAGTTAATCATAGGTTTACATGGCTGTAATATTCAGTGGGCATTCAGACTTGTCATTCCTGGATTTGCCATCCACAGTATAGGTATCTCACAGTTTCCTTAGTATAATTTGTATATGTATGCATACATTTATGAAAGCATATGTTTGAGTGTGTGAATATGTACTTGTTTCATGAAAAAAAGGTTATTATGAATAAATATGACAAAAATGTGACCTGGTTCATATATCAGGAGCTGTAACTATAGAAACATGAGGCAATCCCTGCCGCTTACAGTTTAAGGGTAAACTGATCTCCAGGGACTGAGGAAGTAGACATATGATGGTATGTAAGTGGAATGCTTCATGCAACAAAGAAAGGATTCAGAAATGTCTTAATATAAAGTGCACTGCCATTAGTAGATTTATGTTACTCCCTTCTCCTGTAAACACTTTCTTCCTATAATATTTCTATAATTTTAGATTTGACATATTAGCATATCAAGAACTGCTCAGTATGGTGTTTGCTGTTCAAGAGATCAATGAAAATCAGCTGTTACTGCCAAACCACACCCTTGGCTTTCAGATCTATGACACCTGTTTCAATGAATTTGCATCCATTGAGGGTATATTTCAGATTCTTTCTGGTGAGAAGACTCTAATCCCAAATTACTGCTGTAAAAAATACCCACCAGTTGCTGTTATTATCGGAGACAGCCTGTCTTCTCAGTCAGTTCCAGTGGCCAGAATACTGGGTCTCTACAAATTTCCTCAGGTAAGAAAATATGCTAAAAATTGTCCATGGCATTCTCTTTAGAATTAGGAGGGGCAACGTAAGCAAATAATTTAAAACTGCAAAAACAGAAAATAATGTTCCAGAATGTTGTTTATGGTTTGATGAGTTGCATATTTAGTGTCCGGAAAGTAGTATGATCTGAATATGAAGCCCTTTATGATTTAGCTTGTATTTGATATCATCAGTTTATACTTTGACTTTTCTCTTAAAGGACAGCACAAGGAATTCTTAACTGGAAGAATAGTATAATAAATATGGAGGAATGAATAGGGCAGAAAAAATACCATCTCATTCAAGAATCACTTAAAAAAGATAAGAGGAGTAAATAATAAGATATGTGCTGCACCAGATTGTATTAGTGCATCATGCTTTAGTTTTGGGGGGTTTCATAAAATAGAACCTGGACAGATTATGCTGATAGAATTTTTCACTCTAAGTCACATATGAAAGAAATGGAAGGGGGGAAAACACTATAACAACCCATAAAGAGGTGAAACAAACAACACTAGCCATTCTATACCTATTCCAATTAGTTTATATTTGTTAAGAAGCCTGAAGACCAGATAACTGAGAATATTAAGAAGGACCTACAAATTAGATGGCAACTGAATGAAACATAATACTTTTTTCAGAGTCTGTTAAGCGAAGCCATTCACATTATGGTTTAATTCCTTTAATGATGCAGTTCCCTTAACTTTTCCAGTGAGTGTGGCCTATCTTGATTCTTAAGTACGTACAGGGGGCAGTGCTTTTGGTTAATCTCATATCTGGGATATAACACAGTGTCTTATTTGTGGTGTGGTAAAATAGGCACTGAGTTTACCTTACAGACAGAAGGTATAGGGTTTGATTCTTACCTTTGAAAGGGAAATTGGATAGGCTTAAAATAGTACTCAAAGGCAGCTAGTCTAGTATTTACCCATGAAGCTGTATGTATTTATTATTTATATTTGTATACCAAGAAAAGCTTCATAAAAATTGGTGGTTAGTATACAATTGGACAGTTTTATAAATATATATGTCACCCTTGGGGTTCCGGATCTTGGCCAAGGCTCTTGCCTCCCCCATTGGGCCTTTTTTTAGGCTATGTCCCAAAGACAAATCTTTCAATATAAAACATCTGTCAAAAAGCAGATTGCAGGTCATGCTGCTTAATGCTAGGAGCCTTAACCTGAAAATGCACTCACTGGAGGCTCTCCTCACACCAGAAGATGCCAATGTCTGTGCGGTCACGAAAGCTTGGTTCATGGCTGCGGAGAGCACCCCTGCCTTACAAGGCTATTCCTCATTCCACACTTTTTGACCCCAAAATGAGTTTGAAAAGACTAAGGGTGGTGGAGTCTCTATCTTCATTAAGGACAGGCACACCTCCAGACTGGTTTGTCAGCATGATGCATTGGAATTACTCCAG
Source organism: Protopterus annectens (assembly GCF_019279795.1). Classification (NCBI taxonomy): domain Eukaryota; kingdom Metazoa; phylum Chordata; order Ceratodontiformes; family Protopteridae; genus Protopterus; species Protopterus annectens. Next base: position 1,128,793,938 of record NC_056726.1, read on the forward strand.
ATGCAGCTGACAGTTAGCAAGACACCCATCCAAGTTATAGCCAGCTATAGACCTCTCCTGCATGACTCAGGACACGCATTCCTCCTACCTGGACCTACTTGACTCCATCAAAGTACCCCCTAACACCCTGATCCTTGGTGACTTCAACTACCCCACTATAGACTGTATGAGCTATTCCTTCACTAATGCTCTTACCCAAAGATTCCTTGACTTCATCAGTTCTAACGCACTAAACCAGCTCATGTCATCCCCCACAAGGGGAGATAACATTTTGGACTTGGTTCTCACCAACAAGGGTGACTGCTGCACCACTCCCATAGCATGTTCTTCCCTGGTGAGATCAGAACATCGGTCTGTCTCATTCGAAGTTTCTATCCCACCCAACCCCTCCCCAGCTATAACCAGGCTAAAAAACTTCTCAAAAACTGACTACAGCCTCTTAAGGGAGGGTATCAGTGGCTTCACACCACCTCCCCCTTCAGAGGATGCAGACAACTATACTGAACAGTACACCAAAGCAGTATACAAGCACGTGTACAACTGCATGGATTCTGCCATACCCAACAAAACTAAAACCTGCTCTTCAAGGAAACACAAACTTGTCTGGTGAACATCCTCTATCAACAGACTTTACAACAAAAGGAAGAAACTGTTGTCCAAGGGTTAAAAAGTACAAATTCCATAATGGAAAAACTTCATCCTCCAAAGCCAATTATGAGTTGAAACTAGCCTCCGAAACAAAGGGAGACCCACAAGTCCTTCTTCAATTACATCAGAAACCTCCATGGAAAAGTCCAAGTTTGTTCCAAATTAGTACTTAATGGTACCACTTACACTGATCCTGTTGACTTAGCCAACCTGCTAGCTGATAGGTTCAGTACAGACTTCACCCTCCATCTCCTCTCAAATGCCTAATCAATATCCCTGATACTTGTCCCACACCTCACATCTCTGTAGATCAAGTGTTAAAGGCCCTATCCAAGGCAAAGAATGCAGATTTTATGGGACCTGATAGCATCCCAGGCTGTAGTTTTCACCATCTCCAGCAAGAACTAGCTACGCCATTGAGCACCATATTCAACCACAGCCTAATTACAGGCGTCATTCCAGCAGAGTGGAGAACTGCCATTGTCATCCCCTTGCACAAAGGTGGTGTCACTACTAACCCGGGAAACTATTACCCCATTAGCTTGACAAGTCTGAACTGTAAAGCCATGGAGCATATTATTATGGATCTCATAAACAAGGACATAGGCAATCTCCAAGCACTTGACCCCACCCAATTTGGATTCATCAGGGACAGATCTTGCCTACTGAACCTGGTGGACTTCTTTGAGAGTGTCACCAAGGCCCTAGAAGAGGGAAAGTCAATACATACAGCTTACCTTGACTGGGCCAAGGCCTTTGACACAATTCTCCACTCGGGCATCACCGAAAAGCTAACACAACTTGGCATAAATCCCTATCTCATCAGGTGGCTGGCCAACTGGCTCACTGATAGGACCCACAAGGTCAAAATAGGTGGCACCACCTCCGATGGCAGACCTGTTACTAGTGGTGTTCTCCAGGGATCTGTCCTGGGATACCTACTGTTTGGCATCTACTTCTCAGAGGTCCAGGCAAAGACAAAGGGCCTGTGGCTGACCAAGTTTGTGGATGACTGTAGGTTGGGTGCTGTAATTGTCTCCTCAAATGATGGTACCATACTGCAAGAGGGTCTCACAGCTACAAATAACTGGTGCCAAAGTCATGCCCTTAAGTTAAATGCAAAAAAATGTATTATCATACATTTGGCAAACCACTGTCCCTAGTGACTACCACATCAATGGCAACCTCCTAAGCACACAACTTGTGGTAAGAGACCTGGGTACTTAGGTTGACAACAATCTCACATTTGACCATCATGTGGCGGAAGTGGTCAGAAAAGCCTTTTACTTGGTTAATCTCATAGTAAAGGGATTGCATCCAGAAAAAAAGAGGTTATTACCTCTTTGTATTGCTCCCTCATTGGGCCTATAAATGAGTATAATGACCTGTTTGGTATGTACCTCTACAAACATCTGCACCAACTGGAAAGGCCACTGAAATACCTCACAAAGAGAATCCATGGCCTCCAACGTCTGTCCTATGTGGAGAGGCTCAAATCACTATCACTCTAGTCAGTATCATACAGATTGTTCAGAGGTGATCTGTGTCTTGTCTACAAGGCAGTGTCGGACCCTGCCCTACTAGAGATGCTCTAACTTCTCGCACATTACCTGCTTGATATGCCTAAATCTAATATGTGATATCAAGAAAAAACCTGCTTGAGAGACAGGTTTGTCTCCCAGAGGCTGCCCTGTTTCTGGATTAGACTTCCCATACATGTCAAACAGAGTACCTCACTGACCCTCTTCAAGCACAACCTTGATGAGTGAATGGGAAACCCCAAATTTATACCAGGGGTTCCACCTTTGTCCCTCACTGACAGGGGATGACTAAGGGTTCTTTTTTGGGGATAAACTCTTGACTAGGTTTGTAAGGGCCCCATGGCCATTAGCCTAGTAACTTTCTATGATTCTATGTTTATATATATAACGTAGAGATATATAGTATACAGTTAAGCACATACACATATAATATCCAAAGTTAGAACATGGTATTATGCATGTTCAAAAGAAAATAGTGGATTGTATGAGGTAAGGGTCATAAAATATTGCATAATAGTATAGTATTTGATATTATAACAGTGATTATAGGAGATGTATCAGCATGCAATATGATACTTCCCTGAAGTACAGACTAACACAGAGAGCCTCTGGCTAATGAAGTTTGCAGATGACTGCAAACTAGGAGCCATAGTCATGTCCCCAAATGATATGGACATCCTACAGTAGGGCCTCAGTGAGACAGATGCCTGGTGTCAGAGGCATGGCCTCAAGCTCAATGCCAAAAAGTGCATTGTCATCCCCTCTGGAAAAAACTCTATACCAATGAACTACCACATAAATGGCAGTCTACTTAACGCTGAATGTGTGATAAGAGACCTTGGGACCCAAGTGGACAGTAGTCTCTTCTTTGATAATTACATCACCACAGTAGTCAGGAAATCCTTCTATGTGGCACACCTCATCACAAAAGGGTTCGTATCCAGGAAAAAAGAGGTTATTGTTCCCCTCTATTTGGCACTCATTAGACCCATTATAGAGTACAACACCCCTTTTGGAATGTACCTCACAAGACATCTGCAGCAGCTGGAATGGCCACAGAAGTACCTCAAACCTCAAACTGATGCCCTACACTGAGTGTCTCAAAAAACTCCAGCTTTACTCTGTAGCACATCGCCTACTCTGAGGAGATCTCTGCCTGACATATAAAGTTATGTTAAACCCAGAGCTATTGGACATGCTACACCTAAAGAAATCCCAATCCCTCCGTGCTCCATGCTCTAAGGACCTAAACCTTGTCTCCACAATAAACAGGACATGCTGGAGGGATAGATTCCTGTCCCAGAGACTTCCTATACTCTGGAACAAGCTACCCATCTATGTCAAGCAAAGTTCCTCATTAGCACTCTTCAAGAAAAATCTTGACGAGTGGATGGGAAATAGGAAATACACCCTGGGGATTACTTCTGTGGCTCTGCTCGACAGGGGCACAGGAAATTAACTTTCTTGGGTGGTGTAAACCAGGGAACCTTGTTGGCTAGGCTTACTTAGGCCCTTGGGCTGATAGCCTAGTGCCTACCCGTGAGCCTATGAACATACTTAATGCAAATGGCAGTGGGGCATTTCACATTCTGACAGCATTCAGGAGAGGATATCACATTGCAGTAAAGCATTTTACTTTCTGGAAACAAAGACAGTATGTTTTGAGGGAAATATGGTTTGTAAAAGAGAGAATAAACCAAGGGAGATTAAGTAAAGGGTATAGTATAATAGCAGTAACTTAGAAATGACTAAACAAGTGTGTAGTGTTACATGGAAACAAGTTCTTATAACTTCATAGGCAAAAGGTAATTTATTATAGTGGAAGCTATCAGACATGGAGGAGGTTTATCCAGGGGGAGCGGTCCATTGACAGATCAAGGTATTCTTGAAATATGAATTTACCAAGGACTTGAACAGGCCATGTTTGATGATCATTTGAGATGACTTGGGCAGGGAGTTCCAGATTTTAAAATAATCCACGAAGTAGCGGGGTTCTTCCAAAACAACTTTATTGACAGACAAAACACCAGTGCTCCACCACTGACCTAGGTTTCATCCTAAATGGACTTCTTCAGAGTGTGTGGAACCATAAAATATATACAAACAACAATTAAACAATTTAAACAATTAAACAATTACACCTGAAACAAAAACTGAAACCAAAGTATGGTATGCATGACCCACCCAAAACCAAATAGGAATGAAACTTCCTTAAAAACAGTTAAAAATGCATAACATTCTAAAAAACATGAAAAACATATCATTATACTATATACTATACTTCCAGATTTTAGCAACATAGCTAGAATAAAGGAAGCCATAGTTGGAGGTGCAGGAGGGAGTGATTACAGGAGACAAGTTTCCTAGTGTTAATATACAACTGAAATACATTTTTGGGGATAAGTATCTGTCTGAGATTGTAAGACTTTAAGTGTTATTTTGAGCCGGCAGTAGCTGAGATAATCTTGGTATTCAAACTAACGGTGCAGTGATGAGTTCTGTTCTTTACACTGGCAGAAAACTTATTTATTTTTAGCACTGCTCAAGTTTTATATGCTTCATTGAATGCAAATTTGTGAAGATGAGGTTAACGTATGACAGAGTAGAAAGTAAGTAGATAGTTGGTATCTGACTGCATGCACAATTCTGCCCTGTGTTGCAGTTCATGTTTTGGGTTTATTTTCTTGTCTGCGTATTGGACATGGAGGTCACATTTTACATTTTCTTCAGAGATGACACCTGGGAGTTTTTTGTGGGAGATGGATTTGGTGGCGATACCACAAGAAGAAATAAGGTTAAAGCTAGGTTTTGCATAAGAGTTTGCTTGAGGGTGAGCAGCATTAGCATAGTATTGATATGACTTAATCATTTTAGCATTTTATACAAGATTAGACTGTTTGAACCAGGCTTCAGTGTAGGTGAATGAGAGCTGGGCAATATTTTGAAGCTTAGCAACTGTTCACCTCTGCAGATAATTATCTGGGTATGATCTAAGTCAGTGGCAGAAGGAATAAGGTTGTTACTAAATATATTGAAAAGTAAGGGTCTCTGTATGAAGAACTCCCACTGGTATAGGAGAAAGGTGGATCTGAAGTGTTGGTGCAAGGTATTATGGTATCACTAATGCATGACAGCTGTTTAATACTTCAGTGGGTCTACAGAGATGTATCACAGTAAAAATAGCTGTATGTGTAATGATAATAAATACAAGCATGGCAAACTACATCCTTATATTCTGTGCTTGCAGCTGTGTGTGTTGTGCCTTTCCATTTTGCACAGAACACCATGGTACAAAAATGTTAAGTTGTGCTTTGATGGCTAGCAGCATTCATGGCCTTGGACTCACCGGTGACTCTGGTACCCTTGTATGAGTGTGGTGCAGTTCGTCCAGTATGTGGTAATATGTAGTGAAGAATTATGACACACCACTGTGTGGGAGTATTGTAAATCCCACATATGTAGCACTCACCAACATAGGACACATACTGTTCAGTACACACTACTGTGATGCAAAGATATAGTATAGTCTGAAAATGACAGATCACACAATGGTATGCAAGTTCTTGGTGTGTGCATTCCATGCGTGATACACCCTGTGGTAGCACCAGTTATGCAGAGAACAACACGTATAACTATTGCTCTTTATGCCACAGTGCATATTTCCATAATTGTACAGAGCATGTGCAAATAGCCCTATGTGCACTTGGAGATATGCAGTGCATATACAGTGTGAGTAATGAACAGCTACTGCACTATCTTACATTATTGTCACACATGCCTATATGCATTTGCAGCAGCATTCAGTCTGAACATAATGCACTGCTAGCGCTGCATGCTGTGCTTCCTGATATACATGAGCCACCATGTACAACATGTGTCAAGCTAAACATTATATACCTGCTGATAAGCTGGCCAGAGATGCTTGTACACTGCTGCTTGCTGGGCATTTCAGTAATACATGCATAGTGTATGTCTCATTATGGACTTTTTGGGTGCTGTTATATCTTTGTATCTAATTTTTCATGTAGAAAGTTATACTTGAATAGTTATGTCTCATCGGAATGCCTGCTGGCTGTGCAAAATGTTTGGCAGACTTCCAAGTTACTCTAGCTTTTCCCAAGATTTGGGTTGTACTCACTCTTAATTCAGTAGCACCTCCATATCTTACCAGGTAGTAATGTCCAACCATTAAAAGAAGGTCTCACTTTAATGATTCCGTACAGCTAATTTATGCTCTTCTACTTTCTGATATTTACTTTCTGCTCTAATGTCCTTACATAACATTTTCATCTCTCTGATAAACTCTTGCTCCATGTCCTTAATCCATGTCCTTAGTTTTTTCCCTCCTGCTGATTATTCGTCATCATCTCTTTCTAGTACTTTGTCTATTTTGACAGCAGAATAGTCACCTCCATTTATTATTAGAAATATAGTCTATATCTTGAATAATTATGTATCTGTTTACTTGACATAGACAATCCACTTCTGCAATGACTCTTGCTACTTGTATTTCATATTGTATTCTCGATCATAATTTACTCTAGTAATATTCTGTAAACATTCTGTAAATGTATTTCAGTCTGCTTGTGTTTCATCTGTTCTGGGGATTTTCTCCCCTTGTATATAATTTACTTATCAATAATTATAACTGTTTTAATGCATGTTTTGTGGAGCCAAACTCATAAAATATTTAATCTTTTGCAGGGCTTTTCTCCCCTTGTACATAATTACTCATCAACTACTGTTTAAATGTTTTTGAATCTGTTGTGGAGCTCTTCTCCCCAAGCCTCTGCTAAAAATGAGCCGTAGACTCAGCTGGACTTTCCCAGTTACTAGAGGACAAATAAAATAATAAATAATTAGGTTAGTACAGTTTGACAGACTACTGCTATGACTTGGATATTTTGTAGTTGAAGTTCCTTTGAATAAACCTCACATTGGTGAAGCATTGTTGCTGGTGGAAGGGGGGTGGGCACTCTCAAGAAGCAGCAGGATGGCTGTATGTATGTATGTCATTGTGCATAAACCTGTGGGAAATAATCCAATGGAGGGATATGCAATGAAAATTTGGTAATTCTGTATTTGAGATGTAGTCTGTGTGTGTGTGTGTGTGTGTGTGTGTGTGTGTGTGTGTGTGTGTGTGTGTGTGTGTGTGTGTGTGCGCGTGTGGGTCTCTGCATGTGCATGTATGTAAATCTTATTAAATGATAACATTTATTTATTTATTCCAATTTGATGACAAGGGCGGTCCACTGGGCTCGGGGAGCCCAGTTTCAGTGGAGGCCAGGGGAGAAAAGCTCCAACAATACATAGTTACATGAATAATTACTAAGAAACTTTGCATTACTGACAAATAAACAGGTAACATTTATAAAGAAACTGACAATTACAATTTTGTTTCGGTATAAAAGACAGGCAAATGGCCTTGAGGCTAGATTTTACAGTATACTTATTTATACATAATACAAATCAGCAAGGTTAGCTAGGTGAGAGGTTAGCCAGGAGTAAAAGTGGAGGAAAAGCGACTTACATTTGAATGTAAAATACTTCCTCCAACAACAACTACAAATCCAATACCAACTTTGAAATACCAGTCAGAGGAGTGATTTTATATAAATGTATAAATATGCATGGACTAATAATTAAACAAATACAGAGCAATTTCATGGATATCACATTATCTAAACACAGCAAAGCTCTCCAAGGTGGGTTTTAATGGTGAATTACAAAACTTCCATCAGTGGGAGGCCCTCCGCCTGTGGTTTTGTGTCTGTCAGGCCTCACAACACCCCTAGACATTCTACTATTTTCCTACCCTGAAAGGCATTATTGTTTGTTCAGATAATCAGCTTCTAAGACAATAGGTCACAGTAAGCTGCCTGTCAGGCACTAGAATCCGCCACATAACGCAAGCACTCAGGTCTCTCAACAGCAGGTACAAGTACGACTCAGTCATTGTCCACGCTGGTGTCAACGACCTGAGACGCACCTCCTTGGACTACATGAAAAGGGACATCGAGGAGCTCTCTGATTATGTAGCCCAGGCAGGTATGACCCTGACCTTGAGCAGTATCCTACCTTCACCTAGAATGATGCCACAATACAGTGATAAGATGATCAGCTTTAATAATTGGCTTAAATTCTGGTGTCATTCAAAGGGGATCCAATGTCTGTCTGCCTGGGATGACATGCTGGACAAGCCACGCTGCTTCGCAAGGGACGGCTTGCACCTGTCACCCCTGGGCTTCCGGATATTGGCAAAGGCTCTTGCCACCCCATAGTGCCTTTTTAGGCAAGGCTCAAATTCTAAACCTACCACCCTAGAACACCAAAAGGAAAAAACTAAGGGTAATGCTGCTCAATGCCAGAAGTCTCAATCTCAAGATGCACGCACTCGAGGCCCTTCTCAATATGGAGAACATCGATGTCTGTGCTGTGACAGAAACCTGGTTCAAGGCTCCTGAGAGCACCCCAGCACTAACAGGTTTCACCTCATATCATGCGTTCCGGCCCCAAAATCCGGACAACACCAAGAAAGGAGGGTGTCCATATTCATAAAGGACACCCACACCTCAAGGTTGGTGGCAACGCATGATGCATCGGAGACCATCCAGGTGCAATTAACCATAGGCAAGACTGCTCTGCAATTTGTAGCATGTTACAGGCCACCCTCTCAAACTCAGGAACCTCACATGGCCTTCCTGAAAACATTGGAATGGATAAATGTATCTCCAAACACCATCATACTAGGTGACTTTAACTACCCTAATATAGACTGGGAACACTACTCAAGCCCGAACACTCTAACCCAAAGATTCCTGGAGTTCATAAACTCAAATGCCATGGAACAACTAGACACCATCCCCACAAGAGGAGAAAACATACTTGATCTCATCATCACGAACATGGGATCAAAATGTTCAACACCGAAGTATACCCTCACTGGTGAGATCAGATCATAAACTAATCTCGCTGGAGGTCCTCATCCCCCCACCTGAAACAAAAAGACCACAGTGAAAAACTTCTCAAAAGCCGATTTCACACTTCTAAAAACTAGTGTGGTCTCCTTTAAGGCCCCTGAGCCAGTGGTAAACATTACTCAAACCGCTGAATCACTTACAAATGCCTTCTACCAGCACCTACAGGACTGCATGGATCAGGCAATCCCAAACAAAACTAAGACTCTCTGTACCAAAGGCAAGCGTCCAGTCTGGTGGACCCCAGCCATAAACAAGCTCTACAACAAAAGGAGGAAGCTACTACAAGATAGAACAAAATCCTTGAAAGGTAAGACACCTTTGATCATTATAAGTAAAACTAAGAGCTCTCATAAAATCATCCAAGGCAAATTTTGAGAGAAAAATCGTCAAGGACTCTAAAGAGAATCATAAGGCCTTCTTTAGCTATGTTAGAAACCTAGGAGGAAACTCCCAGATATGCTCAGAATTAGTTCAAAATGATGTGAAAATTACTGAACCTACACACATTGCCAACATACTGGCTGACAGGTTCAGTGCAAACTTCTCCCCTCCCCAAAAGGAGAGATATCTATTCCAGAGGATTGTAGCCCCCAAACATCTCCAACGCCCAGGTGAGAACTGCCCTCACTAAGGCAAAAACACAGCATCCATGGGACCGGATGGTGTCCCCGGCTGTGTGCTTCATGAACTCAATGAGGAATTAAACCCACAGTTAGGACAGCTGTTTAATCTTAGCCTCACCTCAGGATACGTGCCCAAGGAGTGGCGCCGGCGACTGTGGTCCCACTTCATAAGGGCGGTGCCTCCACAGACCCTGGAAATTACCGCCCCATTAGCTTGACAAGCCTTATCTGCAAAGCCATGGAGAGGATCATAATGGAACTCATAAATAAAGACATAGGGAACTTGCAGACTTTGGATCCAACTCAGTTTGGCTTTGTCAAAGGCAGATCCTGCCTCTTAAACTTGGTTGACTTTTTCGAGACAGTCACCAAGGCCATTGATGAGGAAAGGCAGTCCATACAGCCTACCTCGACCTGGCAAAGGCCTTGACACAATACCCCACTCAGGTATCATCGAAAAACTCATCAGCTTGAATGTAAACCCATACATCACAAGATGGGTTGCAAACTGGCTAAGTGACAGAACCCACAGGGTCAGAGTTGCTGGAGCCATGTCAGACTCAAAGCCTGTCACAAGTGGTGTCCCACAGGGCTCAGTCCTGGGTCCACTCTTGTTCGGCATCTACTTTTCTGAAGTACAAGCAAACACAGGAGGGTTATGGCTGACAAAGTTTGCAGATGACTGCAAACTGGGCGCCATAGTCGAAAACACATCTGACACAGATATCCTCCAGAAGGGCCTCACAGAAATGGATAACTGGTGCCAGAGCCATGGCCTGAAGTTAAACGCCAAAAAATGCATAGTCATACCCTTTGGGAAAAACAAGGCTACCGCTAGCTACCATATAGGTGGCAATCCACTGAGCACAGAAAAAGTCATGAGAGATCTGGGGACCCAGGTTGAGAGTAGCCTTTCGTTTGACACTCATGTTGCTAAAGTAGTTAGGAAAACCTTCTATATCACCCACCTGATCATGAAGGGATTCACATCTAGATCAAGGGAGGTCATCGTCCCCCTGTACTCATCACTTATTAGACCTATGATTGAGTACAATGCCCCGTTCGGAATGTATCTGACCAGACACCTGCTGCAGCTTGAAAGGCCCCAAAAGTTCCTCACCAAAAGGATAAAGGGTCTCAAAAATATGTCTTATGCTGCCCGACTGAAAGAACTCCAGCTCTATTTAGTCTCATACCGCTTGCTCAGAGGTGACCTGTGCCTGACATATAAGGCCATGTCAAACCCAGATTTGATGAATATGCTTCACCTCAAAAAATCTAGATCCCTCAGAACCGCAAGGCGGAGACTTAAACCTTGACACGGTTATAAATAGAACGTGCTGGAGGGACAGATTCATCACCCAGAGACTCCCTATGCTGTGGAACAAAATCCCGGTACATGTGAGGCAGAGCACCTCTCTGGTCTTGTTCAAGAGGAATCTTGACCAATGGATGGGAGATTGCAGATATACCCCAGGGATTACTTCAGCGTCACTGCTTGACAGAGGCACAGCAAAATGATAGGCATAGTTTTTATTCAAACTAAAGGGGTGGCGAAAGCCACATAACTATGGGCTAGGCTTATAAATGCCCTTGGGCAGATAGCCTAGTATGAACCTATGAACCTATGAACCTATAAAATCTGATTGCTAAATTAGAGTTTTAAAGAGTTTAGCTTTATAGAAACAGCCAAGTGAAAAATTACAGCATAAACTTTTGGTATGAAATCAATTTACCAACAGGGGAATAAATATTAATTCCAGTGACTAATCCTTTCCCTTGTTAAATCAACATTATTAGCAATTGTTTACATAAAGATAATACACCCATTTGAATGCAATTTGTGTTAGATGCTTTTTTTCTTGCTGCTCTTTCATCATTAGGCATTGAAATAGCATACATATCTTTTAAGTATATCTGCCTTTCATGTAATCTACTTTGAGCATAAAACTTTTAAATATTCACTGTCTCTCCACTTAACAGTTGTAACACAATGCTCATTTTAGACAAAAAGTACTTTTAAACACAAATTATGTCTGTGTGTGTGTGTGTGTGTGTGTGTGTGTGTGTGTGTGTGTGTGTGTGTGTGTGTGAGAGCAGGTTGAAGTGGAGAGGTTGACATAATGGTTAAGGTGTTTACCTTACAAACACAAGGTGCAGGTTTTGATTCTCACATGGGATAATTGGCAAGGCTTAAAGTGGCTAACAAGGGCAGTTAGCCTAGTACTAATTTATGAACCTGTATAGACAGATTAACATATGTATGCATACACACACACACACACACACACACACACACACACACACACACATATATATATATATATATATATATATATATATATATACATACATACATTCGCATAGATGTCTGCTTACTTATATGTTTGCATGTTCATAGGTTCGTAGGTAGGTACTAGGCTATCGGCCCTAGGGCCTATGCAAGCCTAGCCATCAAGGTTCCCTGGTTTTCGCCACCCAAGAAAGTTATTTTCCTGTGCCCCTGTCCAGCAGAGCCACAGAAGTGATCCCCAGGGTGAATTTCATAATTCTCATCCATTCATCAAGATTTTTCTTGGTGAGTGCTAATGAGGAACTTTGCTTGACATAGGTAGCTTGTTCCAGAGTATGGGAAGTCTCTGGGGCAGGAATCTATCCCTCCAGTATGTTTTATTTATTGTGGTGACAAGGTTTAGGTCCTTAGAGTGTGTATCCCAGAGGGATTGGTATTTCTTTAGTTGTAGCATGTCCAACAGCTCTGGGTTTGACATAGCTTTGTATGTTAGGCAGAGATCACCTTGGAGTAGGTGATATGCTATGGAGTAAAGCTGGAGTTTTTTGAGACAGTCAGTGTAGGACATCTGTTTGAGGCCCATAATCCTTTTTATGAGGTACTTCTGTGGCCTTTTCAGCTGTTGCAGATGTCTTGTGAGGTACATTCCAAAAGGGACATTGTATTCAATAATGGGTCTATTGAGAGCCGATTACAGGGGAACAATTACCTCTTTTTTTCTGGATGGGAACCCTTTTGTGATGAGGTGCGCCATGCAGAAGGATTTCCTGACTACTGTGGTGATGTGATTATCAAATGAGAGACTACTCTCCACCTGAGTCCCAAGGTCTCTTATCACACCTTCGGTGTTAAGCGGACTGCTGCCTATGTGGTAGTTCATGGGAACAGAATTTTTAAGAAAGGGGATGACAATGCCCTTTTTGGCATTCAGCTTGAAGCCATGGCTCTGACACCAGGTATCTGTCTCAGTGAGGCCCTTCTGTAGGATGTCCACGTCATTTGGGGATTTGACTACGGCACCTAGTTTGCAGTCATCTGTGAACTTCATCAGCCAGAGGCCCTCTGTGTTAGTCCTTACTTTAAAGGAGTAGATACCAAGCAGGAGAGGACCCAGGACTGAACCCTGTGGTTCTCCACTTGTCACTGATTTGAAGTCAGATTTGGAGTCTGCAACTTTTACAGTGTGGGTTCTGTCAGTGAGCCAGTTGGCAACCCACCTTGTGGCGTATGGATTTATACCCAGTTTAGTGAATTTATCTATAATTCCAAAATGGGGGATGGTGTCAAAAACCTTGGTTTGTCAGGATGGTCTCCTGTTGTGTGAGCTTGTTAAATGTGAGTGTTTGTGTGCTTGTATGTCATAGTGTGTGCGTGTGTGTCCAAATGTGCATGTTTAAGACTGTGAAATAAATGTGTGTATTAAATAGAGTGTGGTGGAGAAATTATTTTGTGTCAAAATCTGATACATAATGTGAAAGTAGTTAATAATGTCTTCTGGCATGGGTGTTACAGTAAAATAATGAGAAATCCAAGGGTGGTAAGGACCTCATCTACAGTCAGGCCTTACAACACCAATGGAAAGTCCAACAAAATAACCTAAACCCTCAAAGCTAGTGACCCAGGACCAATAAACAAACAAACAAACAAACTGTGGTTTGTTTATTGTTCCTGGGTCACTAGCCTTGGTGGTTTTGGTTATTTTGTTGGTTTGGTTATCACCTGTTGATTCAGGAGAGCTGTTATATTACCTATGGAAAGTCCATTATTTTGCTGTAATGCCCACCATAGCAGGTATTATTCCTTGCTTAGATCAGTCAGTCAACATTTATGAGGTGTAATATTTATTGACTGATTTATTTTGTTTATCTTTTGACTGGATTAATCCCACTAGGCTAAAAGCTTGTTTCCAGGGTTGACAAGAGCTGGCATTTATACTGAGTAGATAAAAGATGGTCAGGGTAATGGGGAACATCTTCTCTCTCTCTTTTTTTTCCGTAATTGCCATGGTTTGTTTTATATCCATCTGAACTGCCACCAACTCAGGCAGATGGGACCTCATTTTAACATCTCATCCAAAGGATGGAATACTGATCCAGGAACATGTTATAATGAATCTTATTTGAAATGCACTGCTAGTTAGGTTCCCCCTAAAGCAAATGAATACATCAGAGCGGCATTGTATTCGATGCTTTCTGGTGCACTTCATCCCTGTGGAGAAGCTTTGGTTCATAGCCAGAGTCTGGTTGGATTTAATTAGAACATTCCAGTCAAAGACTCCAATCAAGATGAAAGCTGATTAAGTCTGCCCTGACAGATGCTCTTCAGAAGAAATTCTTCTCTAAATAAAGTGACCTATTTATTTATTCATAAGTTTTTAAAAGGAAACTAACCTTTTGAGCATTTTATATTAAGCAGTGCCCTTCCCTAATCATATTTAAGTGCAACCTGGACCAGTAAATGAGAAATCAGAAATTTACCCCTGTTTTGAAACCAATGTCTCTGAAGGACAAAGGCAGCAGCTAAATAATGCCTTTACTAACCTGCACTGCTTAACATAACCTCTAAGAGACAGTAACTCATGGGATACATTTTGGATTCATGGCTAGGATTACAAAGGCCCCATTGGTCATTAGCCTAGTACACACATATGAACCTATATATAACATCATTTGTTAAATTTCTTTTATGTATAATTTGTTGACTAACTTGATTACTTAAAAATGAACACCAAAGAATTTCCTTTTTTTTTTTCTGTATAATCTTTATAAACATTAATTTTAAAAATGGAGGACTTTCAAGTAAAATGAAAATACTCAAGAACATATATCCCAAGTGACAGAAGGTATAAAGAAAGTCCTTTAACAATATGCTCTGCCATAGCTCTCAACTGCTTTGCTCAGAAATCCTGGACAAAGCCAAATATAACAGGAGACAAAGGTCCTAAATCAGGGGCAATTTGTAAATACTACTCTAATTCTCTTTGAAAGTTAATGAAACAACAATTCATGTCCATTTTTTGAAGAATAATATGTGTGAAAACTTCAATATTTTATGTCATTGACTGATTGTAATCCTATGTAACATAACAGAAAATAAGGCATTTTCTGAGAGATGTGACAAAAATGCGAAGCAAATTCAGGAATGTTCTGAAAACTCATGTACAATTGTATATACACTCTCCCCCCCCCCCCCACACACACACAGTTGTACTTACTTTGTTAACTACTGCTCAAATAAAATGTTTAGTACATAAATAATAACCAGTATAATATATTTTAAAATGATGCTATTGGAGATGGTCTATAGTCACATTTCCAAATCATTTCATTTCACATACACACGCACACAAACGCACACACACACACACACACACACACACACACACACACACACACACACACACACACGCACGCACACAAACACGCACACACACACACACACACACACACACACTGCACGCTCACACACACACACACGCACACACACACACATGCGTGCGCAGCACACACATGTATGCACACACACACACACACACACACACACACACACACACACACACACACACACACACATGCTCACACACGCACACACACACACATTCACATACACGCACACGCACACACACACATGTATGCACGCACACACACACACACACACACACACACACACATATACACATGTATGCACGCACACACACACTCTGACACACACACACACACACTCTCACACACACACACACACACACTCACACACACACACACACACACACACACACACACACACACACACGCACACGCACACACGCACAAGCACGTGCTGTCGTTACTTGCTTTACTTCTAGCTTTACTTCTGTTTTTCCCATTCACCAGTCTTAAGATTTATCTGAGGTGGACACTAACCACAGTCCCCTTCAACTCTTTTTCTATTATTTTATTGACAGACATATGTTATGAAGGAGAACCGCTAAGAGCTAGAGTTGTCTTATCTCAAGGGTAAATTGTAAAGTGTGTCCTTGTTTTGTTAGTTTGACAAATTGGTGGCAGAAATACCATAAACTTGTGAGGTGAGTGTTTGTGCTGGACAGTTGCAATTAACTTTCTGAAAACTACTATATGATTGTGTGTGCAAGGTTTAATTTATTATGAGTAGGACTGAACTGGGGGTGGCACCGACCTAAGTCTGAGGTGGGTAAAATAATGGGAAGCCGGTGATTATTGCTCTGAATTGAAGCTGTACGTTGTAAAGCTCATGTAATACATGACTGGGTTTTATTATTAACCAGGATATTTAACATATCTTGATAAGGCCAATTTCCCTTTATATTTAACTGATACCAGTGGTGGGATTCAAACACCACATTGGTCGTATCATCTATAACATTTTATAGCAGTAGTAAGGCCTGAAATCCCATAACCCTGACCATCATACCCTCCATTTGAAGGTCTGCAATAAAAAATTCCCTGTCAAAAAGTCAAACACCTTCCACCACTTAAGACACCTGTCCAATCCAGTTTCCCATTTCATAGGAAAAATGTAAGGGAAAATAGATTGTTCTCAATTTTCTAGTTTCCTCCAACAATAACATCTGTTCATCTGTCACCAGCATGGCCTCTGAAATATAATAATCATTATGACTGCCATTGAACTATTTCCAATCATATTGTCTTCCATACGGGTAAACAAATATCAATCTGTGCCATATTTATGAAAGCTGTACATTCATGTGATCTGCTGGATCAGAGCCTCCTCCTCCTTCCCACAGATAAAGCATCAGGCTATGTTAAAAACATTATACTTAAAGAAACTTTCAGGTAATGGTAGAATCCCTCCATGTGTGACCAAGCCCCATAACTAAAGGGGGCTCCCCAAGAGTCAATCATCTCCTCATTGCTTATAATTATATTCATCACTAGAATCCGTCCAATAACTTTATATAGAAAAGCTATGAGCATTTATAAATTAGACCCCTCCCCTACAACAATGAAAAAAAATCTAGGTCAGGATTGTTCCCACCTTAGCCTCTGACTTAATTAGATGGTTCTTATTTTTAACTGCAAGAAAACTAAAGTAATAATGTTTATCCACTGCCAAAGCCCTGATTGTGCATCAAAAGCTTTGAATCCCGATCAAAGCTGAAACATTATGGCTGAAATAAGCATTAAAATTTCAACATCACGCAGAAATGATAAAAGCAAAAATAAGCAAATTGCTTTTCAGGTCATGGAAAATTTAACATTTTGTAACCTCAAAAGGTAGAGCATCAGTCAGAAGAGGGAAACCACTGGCACAACTATTGTGCACTCTTCTGTTTGCTGCTGCCTCACAGTAAAATGCTCCTCCCTGCAAGATAAGAAATTATTTGGTTTATAACTCTGTTTTCTCATCACAAGCATCACTTTTAGGTCTTAAAAAAGACAAATGGATTCCTGTTTCTCAGAAAGCAGAACTGCTGCTGGCCTTCTTTATGTATGAGCATCTTGAATTACATCAATTTCCCTTTACAACTGGTAGGCTGAAAACCTGGCAGTCTCAAAACAACCTTAGGTCACTGTCTTAAAATGTTTTATCATTTCCTGTCCCTCATAGTAAAACTTTCCTGCAGTAACCATATCTTTTGGTACTGGATTGTGTTAACACTGGAGATTGGAATTGTGCCCCTTCCCCCACTGTACTGTGATCTTGGAACTGGTATATATAATTATCAAGGGATGTGGGGGTTGCATCCTGTCCATATGGGGATGCAAAAAAAGCAGAATTGTGTTTTGTGGCATATTTTTCTAGCTTTCGAGTTTTCAGCAGTCTGGGATCCACGTTTTAACATTTGTTCTTTTGATTAAATATCTGTATATAGCTATACAATATGCAGACTTGTATAAATGTATACAGTAATTAGTGACAAGTCTAGTTCTTCAGTAAAACAGAGGTGTCACATACACAAGAGTGTAATCAGTGTTCCTTTATATAATTGGATATCTTGGGAAAGAGACATTTGAGGATTAGCTCTTCAAATGTGGAGAGAAATTTTGAAGTAAAAACCTGTCATGGTATCACTCTTACAGAGATTCACTTTGTACTCTTCTGAATAGTATGTTTAACTTAGTCTTTCATCTGTAGATCTGACACATTGTAGCTTTAGTTTAAATATATACCTCCTCATCTCAGCTGTAGTTGCTGTAGTTTAAAAGAAAACCCCATTCAATCTTTCTGTTTGTAGTCCTGTTCCTCTCTGCAAGGATTCATGATGCCTTCTATATGGGTCTATTTCACTTGACTGACTTTTTAAAATGTCGAAATTCAAATGGTCGAGATCATGTGATTGTAGTACTGTATAGCTTGGGGAATGTGTCCTCTTCCCCAATGTAGTGCAATCTCAGTGTTGGCATATATAACTAGAAGGAGGTATGGGAGGTACTGGGAGGATCCCACAAAAAAGCTGTATTATATTCTTTCTGGTTTTTGACTTTTTAAAACTTTTTGAAATGTTGATCACAAGGTCTCAACCATGTTAATTTCAACATTTTAAAAGGTTGTTCAAGTGAAATAGATCCCTTTTATACTATGAAAACTAGGTCATCCATATTACCAAAAGCAGCATTGGTTTGCCAGCATGATGCTCTGGAATTGCTCCCGGTACAACTGGCAGCTGGCAAGACACCCATCCAAGTTATAGCTAGCTATAGACCCCCTACAAGACTCTGGACACCCACTCCTCCTGCATGGACCTACTTGACTCCATAAAGGTACCCCCTAACACCCTGATCCTTGGTGACTTCAACTACCCCCACCATAGACTGGGTGATGTATTCCTGCACTAATGCACTCACCCAATGATTCCTTGACTTCATCAATTCTAACACACTAGACCAGCCTGATGCATTCCTCACAAGAGGAGATAACATTCTGGACTTGGTTCTCACCAACATGGGCGACCGCTGCAATACTCCCATAGTACATTCTTCCCTGGTGAGATCAGATCATCGGTATGGCTCATTCAACGTTTCAAGCCCACCCAACCACCCCCAGCTGTAACCTGGCTAAAATTCTCAAAAGCTGACTACAACCTCCTAAGCGAGAGCATCAGTAACTTCACACCACCGCCCCCCTCAGAGGATGAAGGCAACTATTCTGAACAGTATGGCAGTGCAGTATACAAGCACCTGTACAACTGAATGAATTCAGCCATATCCAACAGCACTAAAACTTGTTTGTCAAGGAAACACAAACCTGTCTGGTGGACTGCCTCTATCAGCTGGCTTTACAACAAAAGGAAGGAACTGTTGTCCAAGGGAAAAAAGGAATAAATTCCAAATTTGAAAACCTCCCTGCTCAGCCTCAACAAGCAAATTAGATCACTAGTGAAAACCTCCAAAGCCAATTATGAATTGAAACTAGCCTACAAAACAAAGGGAAACGACAAAGCTTTCTTCAGTTATGTCAGGAACCTCCATGGCAAAACCCAGCTTTGGTCCGAATTAGTACTTAACGGTACGACTTACACTGATCTTGTTGACTTAGCCAACTTGCTAGCAGATAGATTCAGCACAAACGTCATCCCCCTATCTCTCAAAGGCCCATTCGACATCCTCGATACATGTCCAACATCTCACATCTCCATAGATCAAGTGTTAAAGGCCCTATCCAAGGCAAAGAAGACAGCTTTCATGAGACCTGATAGTGTCCCAGGCTATATTCTGAACCATCTCCAGCAAGAACTAGCTTCACGACTGAGCATCCTTTTCAACCACAGGCTTCATTCCAGCAGAGTGGAGAACTGCCATTGTCATCCCCTTGCACAAAGGTGGTGTCACTACTGGCCATGGAAACTATCACCCCATTAGCTTCACAAGTCTGATCTTTAAAGCCATGGAGTATATTATTATGATTGTCATAAAGAAGGACATAGGCAATCTCCAAGCACTTGACCACAGCCAGTTCAGATTTGTCAAGGGCATCACTTTTTATGTGTTAAAAAAGACTTCTTTGAGACTGTCACTAAGAACCTGGTTTGGGGAAACTCAGTACGTACAGCTTACCTTGACTTGGCCAAGGCCTTTGACACAATCCCCCATTCGGGCTTCATTGAAAAACGAACACAACTTAGCATAAATCCCTGTCTCATCAGGTGGTTGGCCAACTGGCTCACTGATATACTCACTGATAGCACAGAAATAGTGTAGTGGGCAGGGCATCTGCCTAACAAGCAGGCATTCCCAGTTCAAGTCCCACTGCAGCACATACCATTCTCCATGTGAAATCTGTATATGAACCTATGATAGGACCCACAAGGTCAAAATAGGTGCCTCCACCTCTGACAGCAGACCTGTCACTAGTGGTGTTCCCCAGGGATCTGTCCTGAGACCCCTACTGTTTGGTTTCTGCTTCTCAGATGTCCAGACCAAGACAAAAGGCCTGTGGCTGACTAAGTTTGCGGATGACTATAAGTTGGGTGCTGCCATTAACTCGCCAATTGATGTTAACATACTGCAAGAGAGTCTCACAGAAACAAATGACTGGTGCCAAAGTCATGGCCGTAAGTTAAACGAAAAAAAAAAAAAGTATTATCATACCATTCTGCAAAAAACACAGCCCCTGCTGATTACCACATCAACAGGAAACCCCTAAGCACACAACCTGTGGTGAGAAACCTGGGTATTCAGGTTGACAACAATCTCACATTCGACCATCATGTAGTGGCAGTGGTCAGAATAGCCTTTTACTTGGTTCATCTCAAAAGTAAAGGGATTGCATACAGAAAAAAAAAGGAGGTTATTACCTCTCTGTACTCCTTCCTCATTAGGCCAATAATTGTGTATCACACCCCCTTTGGTATGTACCTCTCCAAACACCAGCACCAACTGGAAAGGCCACAGAAATACCTCACGAAGAGAATCCATGCCCTCCAGCACCTGTCCTGTGTGCACAGGTTGAAATCACTATCACTCTACTTGATATCTTACAGATTGATCAGAGGTGATCTGTGTCTCACCTACAAGGCAATATCGGACCCTGCCCTACTAGAGGTGCTCCACATCCATAAGTCTAACTCCTCACGCATTACCTGCTTGAAAGGCCTAAATATAATATGTGACATCAACAAAACCTGGTGGAGAGACAGGTTTGGCTCCCAGAGGCTGCCTTGACCTTGGAGTAGACTTCCCATACATCTCAAACAGAGTACCTCCCTGACCCTCTTCAAGCGCAACCTTGATGAGTGGATGGGAAAGCACAAATTTGTCCCAGGGGTTCCACATGTGTCCCTCATTGACAGTGGTGACAGGTGCTGACTGAGGTTTCTTTTTTGGGGATAAACTCTTGACTAGGCTTGTAAGGGTCCTAGGGCCATTAGCCTAGTAACCTCCTATGATCCTGTGACTACTTTGTAAAGTGGATGTATTTGCTTCTCAGCGTAATATTAAATATCCTTCATTCAAGGTAAACATTTGCACAGCAGAGCACACAGTGATGTCTGAGACCTGCAGTGCCATTCCTTGTTACCTTGCACCTCACCTATTCATATATATAAATATCCTGCATCTCAACCTGCCCTTGGAGTAGTAGCACTGAACAGATGTATAGAGATTATGTAGAAATTTTACATTTTCCTGCTAGCGCATCTGATTCATACTGTGTACTAAATGAATATTTCTGATCATGTGTACCCTTAACAGAGAAATATTTTTAATAGTTTTGCAATTAAGATCTGCTCATTATAACCACTTTACTATGTACATCTCACATGATTGCTTGCAGTCAAGAAGGCCAGACTTGGGTGAAGTGCAACCCTTTACAAATGACTTTGTGGGCCCTCCTGATGCGAACTAGTCCCCCCTCACCTCTTCAGTGCCCCATCTCTTTTTTCCTCTGATCCTGGCCCCATACCATCCAGAGAGATTACCTCTTTCTTGTTTTTTTTTTACATTTTGTCTTAATTTTTAACCTCCTCCACCAATGCTTTTAAGCACACCTTACCAGACCAATACTCCACTGTAATAAGTTTGGAGGAAGGAAATTAATTAAACCAGGAGTCTCAGGATAAAGTTCAAGATACTCTGAGGTGTATAGAGCTCTTTTACAACCTTTTAATCTAATGATGGTTAGAACAAAAATTCTTGACTAAAAAAAGAAATTCAGTCTTGTTCTTTCAATTTTCAAAGCTAACTCAACAATAGTTCCCCAAATTAAGAAAATAAATGATTGCAAGGATGTATAAATCATACTTGGGAATAGTGCATGCCTTCATATCCATCCAAAATATGATAGTTACCTTTTGAATGCCGTTTCTGGAGTTAGAATGGGATGAAACTAAAAGCATACATGGATAGAGACATATATTGTGCAACTGAGAGTCTGGGGAATGACACCAAAGCACATTAATAAAGCCCACACAGAGACAGGGTGTACATGCAGACTCTACACAGAAGAAATTACATCCCAAAATGGAACCAGAGAATGGTTAGATAGCAATACTACTTGATGTGAAACTGTGCCAATGAGCATTTGCTTTCACACACATTCTGTGCAGGCCACCACAGCCAGACACTTACTGAGTACAACGCAAATAGATTCCTAAGTTCATAGCTGATAACTAGGCTAATGGCACAAGAGCCAATTATACACAGGATGTGACAATATTATATCTTAATTCCCAGATATGGGATGGGGTAGTACCAGCATAGTGGATGTTTGTGTGTTGGAGCCCTGAGTCATTTTACAGACTGCATCTGTCCATAATGGACATCGGCAGTACCCTGGGAGTGAATTTATGGTTTCCTGTCCATTTATCCAAATTCTTTTGAAGAGAGTGAGGGACAGGCTTTGATTTGGAAAGTGGGAAGTCTATTCCATAGAGGAGGTAGCCTTTGGAATACAAATCTGTCTCTCCAGCAAGTTCTGTTAGAGTCACAGATAAGGTTTATGTCCATGGAGTGGGTAATCCTCTTATAATTTTAATTGTGAATATGTAACATTTTCATCAGGGCTGGAGCAGAGAATGCCTTGTAGGTCAGACATAAGTCACCTCTCAATAAAATATATGAGATGGAGTACAGGGATAGGGCCTTTAGTCAGTCTGTATAAGACTTTTGTCTTAAGCTTTTATTTTTTTTAGTGAGAAACCTCTGGGGCTGTTCCAATTTGTATAAATGTCTGGTTAGGTACATGCAGAAGGAAGCACTGTAATCAATTATGGGCCTGATGACGGCCGAGCACAATGGCACTATAACTTCCTTTGATCTTGATACCATTCCTTTAATTATAAGTTGAGCCACACAGAAGGATTTCCTCACTACTGTAGCTACCTGGCTGTCAAAGTTTAGGTTACTATCTGTGTTCCAAGGTTCCTCACCACTGGGTCTTCTTTTAGTGATGTGCTATCAATATTATAAATTGCAAGGATATCTGATTTACCAAAGGATGTAATTACACATTATTTAGCATTTAGTGTCAGACCATGGTTCTGGCACCAGTTGTTGTCATTTTTAGACCTGTTTGTAGGGTGTCAGCATAATTTGGGGATCCAGTGATTGCTCCCAGCTTACGGTCATTGGTGAACTTGGTAAGCCAAAGACCCTAGCATTGACCTTCACATCTGAAAAGTATATACCAAACAGGAATGGTCCCAGCACTGAGCCCTGTGGGACATCACAAGTAACATATTTCTTATCGGAATTGGATTCTTCTATCTGGATCTGTCAGTGAGCCAGTTGGCTATCCATCTGACAATGTAGCAGTTTGTGCATAACTCAGTAAGTTTATCTATGATCCCTGAGTGGGGAATTGTGCCAAAAGCTTTGGCCAGGTCTAGATAGGGATAAGTGGTCTATGTACAGTTTTTACCCTTATCCATGGCTGTGATGGCTTTCTTGAAGTACTTTACTAGACTGAGCAGGCAAGACCTCCCTTTGACAAAACCAGATTGGGTCAGGTCCAGTGTTTGGAGAATTCATATGCCATTACTGATCAGGCCCGTGAGAATTCTCTCCATGGTCTTGCAGATAAAACTGGTCAGTCTTTTGAGTCTGTAGTTTCCTGGGTCAGTTGATGGGCCCTCCTTGTGCAGGGGAACTGAGAGTTGCAGTCTTCCGTTCCTCTGGACAAAGCCCATCCAGAGGCTGTGGTTAAAGAGGGTTTCTACTGGCCCTGATATATTCTGTTTTAAGCTATTTGAGAAGCATCCTGGAATGTTGTTGGGACCCATGGAGGCTGTGTTTTTGACTTTAGTGAGTGCAGTAAGGACATGTTTCCTTGTAATGGCTGGTAAGGGGATGGTTGCAATTATTTCTTTTGGTGTGGCAGGAGGTGATGGGGAGAGAAGTTTGAACTGAACTTGTCAGGCAGCAGGTTTGCTATACTTTCATGCTGGGTGTAAGTGTTGCCATTCATGATTAACTCGGCACATTGCTGAGCATGTCTCCTGAGGTTACAAACAATTAAAAAAAAAAGCCTTATGGTTATCTTTCACCTGGGAGGCTATCTTTCCCCGTAGTTTGCTTTGGCCAGTTTGAACAGCTTTCTAATTTGTTTGCTTAAACAGGTGAATGTCTTTTTTGCACTGTTTTATCTGTTCCTTCATGGCTTTAGAGAGGACTTTTTTTCCTTTTGTTGAATAGTCTATTTATGCTGTGGGTCCACCTGTGTGGTTTATTTTTGCCAGTAATCACAGGTACTGCCTCCTCTATGCAGCTATGAATATGGTTGTACAGTGCTTTTGTATACAGCCAATAGTAGGCCTCAGTGTCATCCAGGTTCACAGGGGCTTATACATTTAATAAGCTGTCACTTAGTTTGAGGTAATTGGCCTTAGCAAAGTTTTTAACAGGTTTGGAGTTTGATGGGGGGGGGGGGGGTTCTAGTTTAGTTTTAATACTAAAGGGGATCATTTTGTGGTCAGATCTTACCAGGAAGGAGTTAATGCACATGACAGAGTTGCATCCCCCCCATGTTTGCAAGTACTATGTCTAGGATATTTGTACCTCTAGTTGGGGAGCTAACTAGTTGCTCCAGGGTGTTTACATTGACAAAGTCCAAAAAACTCTGAACAAGTGAATTATTGATCATATAAGTCTCCCAGTTTATGGAAGTCACCCATAAATATGGTGTTAAGCTGAATGTTTAAAAATTCTAGTTGGTTTAGGTTGGGGGCGTGGTGTTCCCGACTCATATTAGGGGATCTTTAGCTAGCAAGGATATGATAGGGGGTCACACCTGTGGTTAGCTGGGCATGGGCCAGCTCAGGCAAGTCATGCTGGAACAGTCTCTCAGCATATTTGGCCTTTATGAACACTGAGACACCTCTTGCCTTTGTTTTATCTGGAGCTAAGAGGGATCAAATTGTATGAAAGGCATTGTAGCCTTTGGTAACTGGGGGTGCTTTCCATGGTTCTGAACCATGTTTTTGTTACTGCACAAATATCTTTGTTTTCCAGGGTGATGAGTGCTTTCAGGGAGTGCAGATTTTTTATTTAAACTCCTAGCACTAAGCAGCAGGTACATTTAGGTAGTCATGAGTGATTTGTGTTATATTGGAGGGTTTTGACAAATTGTCACAGCCTAAAAATGTGCTATGGGGATAGATAAAGGTATCGCCACTATCCAGAAAGTAAGTGGTGCCAAGTGCAAACCATTTCTATTAACACATTGTAGTTTGTCGATCATGTCTGTCTAGACTGACAGATATTGGATCCCCTTGTTGTGACACCAGAAACTAAGCTATTTTTTAAGTTAGTCTTTTTTTGCTACAGTGCCATCATCACTGATGAAGATAGGATGCTACTAAAGGCTAGATTCATACCTGCCTGGGGCACATATTCAAAGAGCTCCATCATATCTCTCATCATATAGTCCAGTGAGGTACGTCTTAGGTCACTTATGCCCACATGGACTATGACAGTGCCATACTGGTACTTGTGGTTTAAATACCTAAGTATATGCATATTCTGGCAGACTCTGGTCCAGACTGACAGCTCATTGTGATTTTCTCTTTGTTTAACATGGTAAGCAGAACATCAGTATGTCTGACAACAGAATCCTCAATATGTATAATGTTAGGTTGTGTGGTGTTTTGCCTTAAGGGCTTGGAAGCGGGGCTACTATGATTTTCTGAGTTATGTGTTTTGTGAGGTGCTATCTTTTTTGTGAGTGAGGCCACAGAGAGATGCTTTTAGGATGTCTTGGAGGTTTGAGTAGATTACAAGGGAGAACCTAAGCAAATGTGTGGGTCTATATGTTTGTTCCTTAGTGTCGATAGTGACTGTTTTGTGTGTAATGCTGACAACCTGATTTGCATCTTTTGTGTGTGCATGTAAGATATTTGTCTCCAGTGACATTGTGTATCTACATTTCTCACACACTATGCTTGTCTGTTCTAAATTAAATGGTTGTCAGTGAACATGAGGCAGTTATTACTCTGCTCCAGGATACCCGTATCCACCAGAACAGAAACAGAGATGACAGGGAAGCCCCTATCCATTATACCAGATCCTTAATAGATGGGAAGGAGTAGGGGAGAGTCACTTAAAGGACTAAGTAAGAGTCTTTAGTAGTATACAATTAGATGACCTACAGTTACTGCCCTCTGCACAAACTGGCAGCCTTATGAGCAACTATGAACAGTGGGAGACTGTGGACAGAGCTTCCTATAGGGGCTTTTAAACAGGAGAGGTTTGCTTCTATACAAGGCATGGGTAACTGCATTTGCACATCTCGCAAATATGAGGCTTTTTAAAAAGTAGGATGAAAGACCTTTACACAGTTAAGCCCTCAGGCCAATCAGATAAACACAATAAGCCATTCACCGGCAGTTCCCAACTCAGATGGGTTGAATCAGCCCTCTGTTCCGACTGGAGTGCAGAATAAAACCCTCTTAATGTAAAACAAACTGGTTTTGAACTGAAGTGCAGTAACAAATGCTTTACAACAAAAGGCAGAAGTCCTGCAGTATCAGAATTCCCTGGAAATAAGTTCACAAACCCTGAGAAATGTTCCCAAATATAGAAAATGTTCACAAGCAAAGCAGAACTTCTACAGACACAAAAAAACTTTGCAAAACTTAGAAATATTTTGGTAATCTCAAGAGAACATTTGCAGACTCAGAACAGCTTTCACAGTAGTAGAGGAGTTTAAGAAATATCAGAATACTGTTAAAACTACCTAAGAGTAGTAAAGTAACAAACAGATAGCATGTCTTTAACAAGTGCAGGCTGAAAAACAGTGATAAGTTCAACAACATCAATAAATGCAGCACAAAACTTTTAAATAGCACTGAGATAGTTAGAGCAAGTGCAAAAAAAGATAGCTATATCAGGTTTGTAGGTCCACAGGTTGTTTTAGAAGCAATCCAAAGTCTTGTAGTCACAGGTGTCCAAGCCAGGCAAAGGGAAGCTTTGTGATGTAAAAAAAACATGGTCAACTTGTTACTTTTAGACATGTAGCATCCCCCAACACACATTCATTTTCATCTTAGACAATCCCATACTCATGAATTACAGCCACTTATTGATGGCGTACACTTCAGGTATCTTATTGTACAAAAAATAGATACAAAGTATTCCAGCCAGCTTAACACAAATGCACACTACTTCTGCAAAGCTAGAATAATGACTTCTTAAGATTTACAAATCCCAACAGTGTCATTCACCTTCATCCACAAACAACCCTTTCTCACACGTTTCTACTGTCCAGATTCTCACAGGATGTCCAGATTTGTATCGTATATGTTTGGTCTGTTCCTTATAAAATTTTTGGTTTTCTAGAAAATTATTAAGGATTGAAGATACTAAATAATGATAGACATTTGAGTTTCAGACTTCATATAGGTTCATAGGCTCATAGGTTAGTACTAGGCTATCGGCCCTAGGGCCTATACAAGCCTAGCCATAACAATTCCCTGGCTATTTCTTCCCACACTATTTACTTACCTGGACCCCTGTCTAGCAGGGCGACTGACGTGATCCCTGGGGTGAATTTCCTTTCTCCCATCAAATCATCAAGGTTCCTTTTGAAGAGGGCCAAAGAGGTGCTCTGCTTGACATGTATGGGCAATCTATTCCAGAGTCTGGGGAGTCTCTGGGTCAGGAACCTATCCCTCCAACATGTTTTGTTTATTGTGATGACAAGGTTTCGATCCCTGGAGCGTGTGGCTCTGAGGGATTGGGATTTCTTTAAGTGTAGCATGTCCAACAGATCTGGGTTAGACATGGCCTTGTATGTTAAGCAGAGATCACCTCAGAGTAGACGATATGCGACAAAGTATAGTTGGAGTTTTTTTAAGGCGGTCAGCATAGGGCATCTGCTTTAAGCCTGTGATTCTTTTAGTGAGGTATTTCTGCGGCCTTTCCAGTTGTTGCAAATGTCTTGAGAGGTACATACCAAATGGGGCGTTGTATTCTATAATGGGTCTAATGAGGGATGAGTACTGTGGGACAATGACCTCCTTTTTTCTGGATGAAAAGCCCTTAATGATGAGGTGTGCCACATAGAAGGATTTCCTGACTGTTGTGGCGATGTGGTTATTGAAGGTGAGACCACTGTCCACCTGTGTCCCTAAGTCTCTTATCACGCTTTTGGTGTTTAGTGTCTATGTGGTAATTCACGGGTACATGTTTTTTCCCAAAGGGGATAACTATACATTTCTTGGCATTGAGCTTGAGCCCATGGCTCTGGCACAAAGCATCTGTTTCTGTAAGGCCCTTTTGTAGAGTATCGACATCATTTGGGGATTCAATAATGGCTCCCAGTTTGCAGTCATCTGCAAACTTTGTTAGCCAGAGTCCCTTAGTGTTGGCCTGTACTTCAGAGAAGTAGATGCCAAACAAGAGCGGTCCCAGGACTGAACCCTGAGGTACTCCACTTGTCACTTGTCTGGAGCTGGATTTGGAGTCAGTTACTTTTATTTTATAAGAGTAATATCTAAAAATGTCCCTATTTGTTGGCATTTGCACTCCTGCCATTCTATTTAACTTTGTTCAGCTTTCAAGTGCTAAGAGTTTGAATGGTATGGCCCTTGTAGCCAGCAGATAAGGCCAACAGTGTACATCACAGATATCAGAATATAATAAAATAAAAATACTGGCATCAATAAATTTATTGGCCCTCCCCCACACACATATCTATACATGTGACTACCAGTTACAGCCCTCTGTATGATTACATGTAGACTTCATATCTTCAGTGGCCATCAAATGAATGAATAAATATTTGCCGCACAGGAATTTATCTCTGCTCACTGATGTCAGAATTCAGTGTGAAAGTTGCCACCCCCATCCCCTACATACCTCTCAACCTTTTAGCTCAAGAATCAAGGCAAAGGCTAAACATATTCCTGGACAAAGGACCAAAATCTGGGACAGCTACTGCCTTTACACAATGATAAAATTGCAAGAATAACAGGTTGACTGAAACTCAGTGTCCATCACTGTTATTCACTGACTGCAATGCTCATTGATTTTCCAGTAAACAAAATACTTTATGAGGAACGCACCAAAATATGAGGCAAAAAATATCAGACATTCTGTTGATAGTTTAGAGCACCTACACTCTAAACATAATTTCAGCAAGCTAAAAAGAGAGTCAATCACAATCACACACACACACACACACACACACACACACACACACACACACACACACACACACACACACACGCACATGCACGCACGCACGCACACACACACACACACACACACACACACACACACACACAGGCTTACACACACACAAGCACAAATACCCACACACTTAAAATTAGGTAACTATTTTCAATTCTTACTTGTTGGCAGTAAGGCATGAACAGGCAAGGTGGCAGGAAAAAAAATACTCTTTAAATTAAAAACAAAACATGTTCCAGCTCTCAATAATGCCTGTGCACCTCATTGTTCATTATTTCTTTCAATATCAGTCCCAGTCATGTTGCCTTTGTCACCTGAGGCTGCCTGATCTGATAATAGGGGCCCAGCTGCTTTATGCAGCAGCCCAGTAAGATACTTGTTGAGTGGCACTGATGAAGTCCTCTAGGCTGCACATTGATGGTGTAAGTTTAATGCCCTACTTTGCCAGGGTGTACAGCTCATCAAGTGAATTAAACCATTTATTTTCTTTCTTCTATCTCAGATATCCTTGAAACTCAATGAATCTGAGCATGCACAGAGTTTGGATCACTCGGAAGCTAATGGAAAGTTGACTTTCATTTTTAATTTAAAAATAAAAGTCAGCTTTCCAAATTCTTATGTATATATGCACAGTTTTATTTTTTGTTGTTGTGGTTTGTTTAATTGGGGGGGGGGGTGAAGCCCAGCAGCCAGTACTCCACACCACCCCTGATTGTAATTTAAGTACAAATAACCTAGAGCCAGTCAGAACATTTACATATTATCCCTAGCTATAAGGACAGGGGGTGCTAAACAATTTGCCATTCATACATTAAGGATAGCAAGGATGCGTTTGAACAGAGACAGGGAAGTACTTTTCTTTATGTGGAGAGGAAGATGATTTCAAAAAGCAGTATTCTCTGTGATACATACATATATATCCCTCTGACATGCGGTAGTTATGTTGCAGGAGAGATTAAGATCTCTGAAGCAGGTGTTTAATCCAACATTGAACCTGAAGATCTGCAGTATATCAAAGAGTATAGGGTCTGTTAAAGGACTTTTTGTGAAGCAGAGATCAGCCCTCAGTAGCCAGCCTGTATGATACTAAGAAGGGAGACAAGGCTTTCAGACTATCAGTGTAGCTTTTAGGATTTATGCCTGTGATCTTCTTAGTGAGAAAGCTTGTGATCATTCAAGTTGTTTTAAGTGTTTTTACTAGTACATACAGAAGGAGGCATTAATCACAAAGATCAGCCTAATTAGTGCCAAGTACAGTGTAATGAACAAAACCCTGGACCTAGATGATAAACCACTACTAATAAGCTGTGCAGTGAAAAACTATTTTTTCTTATAATAGTGGATACTCAGTGATCAAGGACAGTTAATTGCCCACATAAATTCCCAAGTTATTAACTACCAAATTAATCTGTCGTGGGTGTGTTGTCAATGTGATAGCTACTGGGGACCTCATGTTTGGCAAAGGTAACTACTATACATTTTTTGGGATTTAGATTTAGTACATAGTTATGACACCAGCTATTTGTTTGATAAAGGTCCTCTTGAGGGATCTTGGGGTCCGCTGGAGAGTTTATGATGGAAACAAGTTTACAATTATCTGCAGATTTGGTCAGCCAAAAATCCTTTCCATTAGCTTTGATCTTTGAGAAGTAAATGCCAAAGAGGAGTGGCCCAAGCACTGCACCCTGGGGCAAAACACTAACGACAGGCCTTTTGGAGGAGCTAGAGCCATCCACCCTAACATCTTGGTTTCTATTTGTGAGCCAGTTTGGTATCCAATGAGTTACATAATGATTAAATTCAGCTGTGAGACTTTATCAACAATATGTGAATGTGGAATAGCGTTGATACCTTTGCGAGGTCTCAGTGTATAATGTGTACCACCTTTCCTCAACCTTTGTTTCAGTAAACTTCTCAAAAAAGATGACCAGCTAAAGTAGGCAGGATGTGCCTTTGACTAAACTGAACTGGCTTGGTTCTAGATTTTGTAGTTTAACAATATCCTTATTTATTAATTCAATAACTATCCCTTCCACAGCCCCCTCCTTTATGCAAGGGAATGAATGCTACTGTCCACAGTTCATCCAACAGAAAGCCTGTTTAGGAGGTGGTATTGAATAGTTTCTGTAGGGGGGGTTGACAGGTCCTGTTTCTGGTTGGTCAGTAGGCATCCTACCATGTTATATGGAAACACAGAAACAGTGTTCTTGGTCTTGGATAGTGCTTTGACATCTTGATCTTGGGAGATCTGAGTGAGGTACAGATGCTGGCATGTGATTTCATAATGTGTGGGGGAGGGGTTAAATTAGGTAAGTTTATACATTTGTAGAATGCCTATCTCTCCTGGATATAAGTATGTGTTAACTTTTGCTGTTATCTCTGTGCAATACTGAACACTGTTTCTGAAGATTCTAACATAGTTAAAGACGGCTTTGTGGCTGTTTTTTTTTTCCTCAGTGGCTATTTTTACCACATATCTAGCTTTGCTTGATTTAATCAGAGTCTAGAGTTCCATGTTAGGTTTAGCAAGACTATTTTGGAATATAGAGAGTTACATTTATTTTCCAAGGAATGAGCTTTTTTCTTGTGTTATAAAGCCTGTTTATATTTGGGTACCACCGGGGAGGGTTAAGTTTAAATTTGTCATTGTATTTACTTCAGGAGGAGATGTTATTAATGCAGCTAATTGTTTGTGCATAAAATTTGGAGGTAAAGGATTCTGTATAGACACAGAAGTCATCAGGTTTGAAAGAGATGCTGAATTTAACCAGTTCTTCTTTCAGTATTAGTATATTAGTTTAGCATAATCTCTGAGTATGCAGTTATTTGAAGATGCTTCTTGTTTCAGGCTTATGGTGAATGTGGCTGATTTATGATCCCATTTGACAAGAGAGAAAGTTAGAACTGGTAGTTAACAGAGCTGTTCCTTACTGGGAAACATCAGGTCCTGGATTTTGTTGCCCATAGTTGAGGTGTAGACTAACTGGTCAAGTGAATTTGTAACTATGAAATCCAGAAATCTCTGGGCATACATTTTAGGGGATGTGTAGATTTCCCAGCTGATGGTGGGGTAGTTTGGCTGAAAGCATAGGGAATCTATACAAGTCATGGAGGCGGTATGGACCAAGGGGGACATACAGAGGGTTCTACAGTTGGCTATGATGTGTAAGGGTTTTGTTAATGGAAAATTAGACATGGAGGAGTTATAGACTGTTATCTTGTCTAATGAGTCCACAAGTGCAATTTTGTTTTATGACTAGACATCATCACCTTCAGTGCATTAATCTATTGCAGTGGGCCTAAATACAAGGTAGGCATTGAAACCTTGAACTGAGGTGGTACTTCCAGGGGTTTAAACCATGTCTCCATGATGATGCATATATAGATGCATTTCAGGGTAAAGAGTGTCTGTAGGATGTGTAATTTTTTTGTTAAGGCTTCTAGCACTGAGCAACAGTACCTTTGTTTCATACAAATTCTGTTTTGTTATACTGGGAAGCTTTAGAAGGCTAGCATTGCCTAGAAAAGGCACTATGAAGTGTATAAGGTCTTTGCCTATAAACAAAAGCTCTTGGGGGACTGGTACATGCCATTTCTGGCAAAGCAGATAGAACTGTCTACTATCTTCTCCCAGACTCTGGTCCCAATAATTAAAAAAATGGATGAGTACAAATATGTGTTGGTTTAAAAAAACGCAGTGATGTAGTTGTATATAAAACATTCATTCTACCCACATTAGAAACCATTGCCTGATAAGTAGTCAGTGTTATACTTCTTTTTATGATAGACTATTCCAGTAAATTCTAACAGATGTTGACAAAAATAGCCAAAAGCTCAACACTTTCATTAATCTAAAAGGGGCTATATTAGAACATCGAAGTTTCAAAATATCGACCCCTATTCAGTGAAAGCTGAAAACATCGAACATACAGAACAGCGAATTTTTTCCTAGGAAAAAAATTCACTGTTCCAAAACACATACACATAACACAAGCACACCAAACAAACACCAATCCACACACATGCACCTAAAATCTTACACCTAACCCTACACTAAACTATACACACACCACTAACTATCCACTTACCTTAACCTAAACCCTAACCCTAAGGTCCGTCACTATCACACACTCACCTCACTCGCGCCCTAACCCTAACTCACCTACCCCACCCTAACCCTCATGTCCACACAATCGCACACTTACCTGACCCGTGCCCTAACGCTAACACACCTAACCCACCCTAACCCTCACGTCCACACAGTCGCACACATACCTAACCCGCACCCTAACCCTAATTCACCTAACCTGCTCTAACCCTCATGTCCACACAATCGAGCACATACCTAAGCCACACCCTAACCCTAACTAACCTAACCCGCACTCAATTGCACACTTACCTGAACCCGACCCATAACTTTCCACCACACCGCTGAAAATACAGAAGCAACAGAAATGAACAACCAAATTCTTTCCCTAGGAAAAAATTCAGTTTTCTGTTGCTTTGACATTTTCAGCTTTCGCTGAATAGGGTTCGATATTAGAACATTCAAAGTTCTGAAACTTCGATGTTCTAATATAGACTCATCTAAAAGACTATGTTTTATGTGTTTAGTATAACCTCAGCACCTGAAATATTTCAGGACAAAATGACTGATTCACTCAATGGTCTTGATGATATTTTTGTTGTTATAGACAAGCTGCAGAATTCATTGTTTGTGAGTTATGCAAGCCCTAGAAATGACCAACTTCATGGATAAGTTCGTACCATACCTCTTCATTGTATTACATTCATTAGATAAACTGTTAAAAAAATTAACTATAGTAATGGGGAATTACTCAAGCCAAACCATTCAGTAAAGTAGAAGAAATGCTAACAGCATTTCTAGTGCTGCCTTATGCTGATGTTAATAAATCAGCAATAGTGAGTACACCTTATTAGCTGTGACATAGGGACAGCTTTATTTCAAGTGGATAATCAGGTGTTGCATATAGCTGCATATTGTTCTAGAATATAAAATGAAATTGAACAAAGATATTCTCAAATAAAAAAGTGTGCCTTTCAAGTGTGTGGTCATGTGAAAGATTCTCCATATACACAATAAGGTTCACGAGTTTCCAGCTCCAGACTGACCATACACCACTAGGTCTACTAATTCCTATGATCTTGATAAAGTACCACCTAGGCGCCAAAGACTGTTATGAGACTGAGAATGTTCAGTGTCAGAGCAATCCATGTGTCATGAAAATGATTTAGTTGTTGCTGACATGCCATCCAGAAATCCTGTATGTGACCAACCATTTCAGTGGACCCAACCTGGTTTGATTTCATCAAGGAGGTGTCATGCCTACTTAACCTGGTGGACTTCTTTGAGAAGGTCACCAGAGGAATGGATGAGGGCAAAGTAGTTCACACTTTCCTACACTGACTCGACAAAAGCATTTGATACAATACCCTACTCCAGCATTGTTGGTAAACTCAAGATGTTAGGTATAAACCCTTATGTCACCCGGTGGATAGTCAGCTGGCTCACACACTGGACTCATGAAGTTAGAACTGGGGAGTCCACCTGTAAAAACAGGTCAGTCACCAGCAGAGTCCCTCAGAGACTGATTTTGGGACTGCTCATTTTTGGCATCTACTTCTGTGAAGTCAAAGCCAGTGTCAAGGGCCTCTGGCTAACCAAATTTGCAGATGACTGCAATTCAGGAGCAGTTGTAGAATACCCCCACTGACACTAATGTTCTCCAGGAAGGGCTGACACTTATAAATTACTTGGGTCAGAGTCATGGACTAAAACTTAATGTCAAGAAATGCATAATAGTATCCTTTGGGAAGACAGCCACCACTGGTAACTATCATATTGACAACACACCCCTAAGAGTCGACCCAGTAGTCAGGGACTTAGGGACGCACATGACAGTAATCTAGTCTTTGACCATTATGTGTCAATGTAGTGAGGAAATCATTCGATATTGGGCAACATATGAACAAAAGAATGACATCTAGGTCTAAGTAGGTCATTGTTTCACTGTATTCAGCATTCATCAGACCTATAATTGAGTACAATGCCACCTTTAGTATGTACCTAACTAAGCACATCCAACAACTGGAACATCCACAGTAGTATCTCACTAAAAACATACAGGGCAAAAATAAAATGTCCTATGCATACCATCTCAAAGCTCTAGCCTTGTATTCTGTCTTCTGCTGGTTATTGAGGGAAGATCTATGCCTGACATGCATGATGCAAGACATCATTGAACCTCACTCGGATGGACAAAGGAAAGAGCACCAGAATTATTTATTCTAAAGACTTAAACCTTGCCTGTGATGTAAATAGGACCTGTAGGAGAGACAGGTATGTATCCTGCTGACTACTACTTCTCTGGATCAGGCTCCCCATCCATGTGAAGCAGAGTTCCTCTGTAACCCAGATCAAGTGTAACTTGGACAAATTGATGGGGAACAGAAAATCTTTCCTGGTTTGGCACCTGTGTCTCTAATGGACATAGGCATCCTGTACATATTTCGTCTTTCAAGTCCCAGCTTATACCAAGGGTGCCAGAACTTGTCAAAGATTTGGAACGCATGGCTAGGCTTAAAAATGTCCCAGTGGTTGTTGGCCTAATATACATCTGTGAACCTATGAACCACTATCAAATACCAAAAATTATATTTCTACTTGTATGCAAACCACCAGATCTGTAACTATAAAGACTATAAAGGTTTAATCAAGCTATCTTAAATGACTGAGTGCTATAGACTGTCATCCAGTATGCTGTGTGTGGATAACCAAATTTAATGCATAAATGCTTTACAATTACAGCAAATCCCTGGTTTTGTCATAATGGTTAGGGTCTTCACCTTATAAACACAACATACAAGGTTGATTCTGATCTTGGATGACTGTGTAGGATTAAAATGGCCCTCCAAGGCAGTTAGCCTAGTATTCGTTTAAAAACCTGTGAAGATTTTCAAAATATGATAACTTGTTTTTATATAAAAATGGAAGTGTTGTATCCTCATCAAAGTGAGCAGACATGCTATGTGAAAGATGTAAAGGTCATCAAGATCTAAGCAAATATCGAGAAAGAGCCAAAATGATACCGTGATCGCCAAAAGTTAAACAAGACATTGTTAAACTGGTGTACAAGTGTCACTTATATACAAACAGTCACAGAAGAAAGAGACATCAATGCTGACTCCCCTACTACAAGATCTGTGGCAAAAGACAGCTGCTGACTTGTGCGAATTTGTTGGGAACGAACTAACTCTTAGTTGTGGACTATTTCTTTGTTAACAAAGGAGTAATACCTGTGCTGATCACAGGAACCCAAACATCATCATCATCATGTCCAAAACCATGTTCTTGAGGTATAACTGCTAACTGAACTGGTAAAAGGGAATGGAACACAGTTCCTATCAACCATGTTCTTTTTTTTTTAACAAGAAACATCTTTATTAAATTATCACTTATGACAAAGGCAATCACATGTTTATATAAATGGATACAAAACATATTGACATAATCCCACTTGCAAGAATTTTACATCACAAACCATAATGACTCAAAACCATAATATCACAATTTTAGTTGCAAACATTATACATCACTTATAATCTACCCAATCATTGTCAGTCATACATTACATAGCTCATTCAAATAATGCCTTCTTTTAAATCTCATTTCTCCCCTGTATGTATTGTTCCCACAGTTCCCATTTTTTTCCTATGTAATTTGTTCCTACCTTTTTTAAAGATCCCATTTCCAGTTGTTTTATCTCTGTTACTATATTCACCACTTCTAGGACATTTAGACTTTAATTTCCATTTTCTAGTAATTGTTTTTTTTGGCAGCCACCATAATTAGACAAAGCAAGGCATTACTATAGCTAGGCAGTTCTGATTCTGTATCTTAGTTCAGAAAAATTACTTCCTTAATTACACCAATTTGCAAACCTTAATAGAGTAGTCTGCAGGGAATGTTTAAAGTCTGCCAACTCATTACACTCACAGAAAATATGTTTCCAATTATCTCTTTCTTCCCCATCACACCTCCATCTTTTGCTGTGTCCATGAGGAAAATATCTCTGGAGTCTACTAGGGGTATAAACATATTTATTTAAACACTTCCAAGCAAAAATCTTAAATCTTCTAGATTTCGTTGCATATTTGGGAGACAAAGATATATTCTCCCCAACTGTTTCTTTGTGAATTGCTTATATAATCTCTTTCCAGTACTCCCTAACCTCCTCTGATTGATTTTTATAGTTATCATGCAATATTTTATATACTGTACTAATTAATCCTTTTTTAAGAGCAGCTTTTGTTCTAGATTCTGCTAAAACCTCTACCAGTGCTGTTCTTTCATTTATGACCCCCCATTTCTTTCTCTTTGCCTATACTCTGATATCAATACTTGATAAGGAAGGCGATCTCTAACCTGCAGTCCAAATAAATTATTAGGATCTTCCCATTCTGTTACCTTTCCCTGTCTGGTTACTTGTT
Organism: Protopterus annectens; assembly: GCF_019279795.1. Classification (NCBI taxonomy): domain Eukaryota; kingdom Metazoa; phylum Chordata; order Ceratodontiformes; family Protopteridae; genus Protopterus; species Protopterus annectens. The sequence goes on from NC_056726.1 coordinate 1,128,832,137, forward strand.
CCCAATACCTTGGTTCCCTTGCCAGTTTTCTCCAATAAATTCCAGACCCCTCATGGCTATTGTCTGCACCCTAATTGCAGTAACTCCCATTAGCAGAATCTCCTTTCTCCATTCCTATGTTGGCTTAGTTCTTAGAATACTTTCTGCTACTTTATGAATATAATATTCTGTATGATTATTACTATTCTCCTTAAAGGTCTGCATCCAAAATCCCTGTTTCTCCTTGTTTCTTGAGCATCCTCCGTTTCATCACCATCCCTTTTCACTTTGAATTATAGGCTTCTGCTTGTGCTATGTATAGCAGCCTTAACTGTGTAGCTCTGAAATACCCCTTGAAATTGGGTAATCCCAGTCTGCCTTGTTCTATTGGAAGAATCAGCTGATCCCACTTGACTCTTGTTGTTTTCCCCTCAAAGATAAAATCCTTTAGCTCTTTATTAATTGCTGTCCAGAACTTCTCCCGTGGTTCATGAAAATATGCTTGACTTGTGTATAACACTGTAGGGGTTAAAATATTTTAACTGCTTGTATCTTATCAGTAGCCATATAACAAGAGTTTCCAATTTCACAGTTTTTGTATTATCTTTTGTTTAGACTCTTCCCATCTTTCCTTAACTGTCATACTGGAATCATTTTAATCCATATTCTAAATACTTCACTTTATTATTTTATCATTTATTTATTTATTTAACATTTGTGTCAGGATAGTCTGACTGGAAAACAAGTGTCCGTTTTCAGCGGAGTCCTGGGGAGAAAAACTCCATAAGAGAAGAAAAATTTACAAAAGAGACATTACAGAGTAGTAGCATACAGATTGTAGACTTTACAGCAGTTAGTATACAATAAGAGGATATTACCGCTTTTGGTTGAAAACACAAATGTACAAAATATACAATGAGAGTAGATAAGAACCTGCCCCTGGATTTAGCAGGCAGCTTCCTGCATTGCAGGGACCGTTCTTGTTCAGCACGACAGCGTGCCATGCGTATGTATAAAGGCGCACTGCCATGCTGTAAAACGGACATGGTTCCATGTACGAGCTGCAGGCAGTGTCTCTGAGAGCAGAGCTGTCACAATACACGTGCCCCCTGCACTCCAGAATTGCAAGTCTGCAATTTAAAACGAGCAAGAATGCTCGTAACACTCCCAACCCGTCAGGATAAGAAATCTGGACAAAGCCATAAAGGACAATCATCCCTACCAAGCCAAAAGTTGAGAGAATAATAGATTTAGCATAAGCACATAGAGCACACCTCCCAACCCACCAGAGTAAGGAATGTGGACAAAGCCATAAGGGACAATTGTCCCACAAAGCAGAAAGTTGATGGAATAACAGGTTCAGCATTAGCATGGATATTCTGAAGGGTACAAATAAAAAACACAACAAATACTTTTTTTTTATATATGCAATAAAGTTTAAGCATAGCTGCACGGGTGTGCCTGTTGCTTAGCTAGGTTTAGTCCAGCTGAAACGGCATGATAAGTTAAAAAGCAATAGACATCCAGTGTACATATAAGTGCAATAGTGTAGTGGTTAGAACTTACGCTTTGCATGTAGTCATTCATGGTTCTTGCCTCACCAAAGCCATTTGTATGTGTAAACATTAAAATTTTACTTTTTTGCATATTTATGTAAGACTTAACCGATTTTTCTCAACCAGAGTAGTGTATTAGGCCAAGATGTGAGGTGTCAGTGTAATAAAGTAGTGAAACTGCCACATAAACACAAGTGCCCCATACAGTATAGTCACACAAGAATAAATTAACACAGCACATTGGGGGATGTCAGGGAAGGTAAATAAATCTATATTATGTAATGAATGATGAATCAATCCCATACAGATGGTAGATCAATATAATAAAACATAAGCAATGCTAAGCATTGCACAGCTATGTTGACTAGGTGTAAGCATTGTGTACATATGAATACTAAGCAATGGATAGCCCAGCTAAGTGGATTTGCCCATTGGTAAACAATGCTGAACCTGGTCCTTCAAGTACTGCTAACCTTAGCTAAGCAGGTTTGCCCGTAGCTTAGCTTAGCTCAACATTTTCAAAACCATCCAATCATGGCAAAGTGCGGGAAATTGGACATATTTAAACCCCACAGGTGGGAATACAGCTCATAACTGCTTGTAGCTCTCCACTGTAGGCAGTATGGCAGGTGTTGGAGAGGGCATGTGCTTCCTGGTGCAGCGCTGGGGGATACAAGAGTCCAAGGTCACGGTAGGACTCCTGGTAAAAAAACATGACATGAGACTGCTGCAGGACCAGTACCAGGGCTCCCAATATAAAGTGGAAGCCTGGGAAAGTCTTGCCCATGATCTCACCAGATGCCACTAGTATCCCTTGTACTGGTGAGCAGGTCCGGCATGAATATACTAACTTGAAATGGAGGAAGAGGGAGCTCTCAGAACAGTGGGACAAGAAGCAAGAGACAGGGGAGATGTCCCAGCAGTGTGTAAGTATTCATAGCAATAATTGTGTACCAAAGTCCAGTCTGTGTATGTGATGGATAGGTATGCATAAATGTTTCTTTATTTTCATTACAGCTGCAGCTGAGCGGGGTGTGAACCAGGAAGCTCATGCCAGCAGATTGTAAAGGCTGCGACATGAGGCTGGTGAGTAACAAGCCTGCTTGTAGTAGTCATATCAAATAAATATAAAAGAGTAAAATGTCACCTGGCACTATAAAAAATGTGTATGGTTTCCACTGTATAAACCAGACAGTATGACAGTAATAGTCCCATATAGGTCATATTTAAATAAAAGTGTAACTACCTGGCAATAAAGTTCTAAATCCTGGACTGGTTGTGCTTACTCTGGTATTGTATGTCCTCACATATTGCATTCACTAAGATCTTATATGTGAGTAGTACTGTTGTATCAACTGTTTCTCACACTGTGCTACATAAAAAATATGTCTAGGAATGTCTGTATAAGAATGTTATAATTACAAAGTCAGATTGTGCAACCAAGAAAGACATAGACAGGAAAACACTAAATGAAGCAACAGCACTTTCTAAATAACTTGCTCTGATGAAACACAAATTGCTGTATGTTTAGCACACACAGCCATGGTTCAAATCCCAGGAGTAGTAGTAAGCTCTATGCATAATCATATCTCTCAAATGTGCATATTTTTGGACTGTTCCTCTATTTTCCTGGCACATCAGTGGGATGATCTCAGGATTGTAGTCACTAAATAATGACATACATTTGAGTTTCAAACTTCAGATCCTTCAAAAAATGTATATTAAAACAAATACTTTTACTCTAACAACTTTCTAAATGTTTATAAGAGCAATATTTAAAATATGTCCTTATTTGTGCCCCCAGTTTGTCAGGCTTTGTGCAGATTGTTTGCATTAAGAGGTTGAGAGGTATGTGTAGAATTATAACTAGGAATCTGGAAATATGTGTAGAAACTGTCAGGTAGTGTTAACAAACATTCTTTCCACAGATCTAACAAGGTAAGAGAAGTAGAATGTAGCTAGAAGACAGTTGAAGTATACACTGTGTACAAACATAGCACTGCCCAAACCAAAGCCATAGGGTATTGTAATAATACCTGTAGAAAAATGATTAGAGCAATGATCATTAAAGTTGTGAGTACTGCAAGGATATACAAGTTGTTAATTGACATCTCTCTCTCCCCCCACCATATCTGCAACAATAATCTAAACACACAAATCAATGGGCATGCTATGTGGTGGATTCTGGCACCCGGCAGGCATCTGACTATAATTTTCTCCTTATTCAGCCTGGTGAGTGGGACATCAGTGTGCCTGACTATAGAGTCACCTATGACTAAAGTGTTAGATACGTTGTCTTGCCTTATGGGCTGTTGCTGGATAGCACACTGGTGTTGTGAGCTATGTGACACTTTGGTTGTGATTGGTGTTTGTTTGCATTTCAGCTTCAGAGGTCCTTGTTGCTTGGGCAGGTTACAGTTAAGGGCCTCCAGATATATGTGGATTTAATGTTGCTATATTTGGGTGTTGGTGGTGTGGGTTTAGAAGGGCTATGTGTTGCTTGAGGTGTAGTGTGGGTGTTAACGAAGGGGTCCTGTCACACGCCAGGCCACCCCGCTCCAGCAGGCGCCCCCGAGCGCGGAAGATCTCACCCCCTCCCTCTCTGGCTCTAGCGCAGCAGTGCTCCACGACAGCCCATGGCCCTCCGGGGTCACGGCCATCAGTCCACGACCAGCACCCGGGGTGCCCCCTCCGTGGGGAGAGGGACCCCTCCCCCGAGTGGAGGTCGCGGGCTCCGGCCCCTCCCCTCCGCCCACCCACCGAGGTGCTCCTATCTGGTTGATCCTGCCAGTAGCATATGCTTGTCTCAATGATTAAGCTATGCAAGTCTCAGTGCACATGGACGTTACAGTGAAACTGCAAATGGCTCATAAAATCATTTATGGTTCCTTTGATCGCTCCACCGTTACTTGGATAGCTGTGGTAATTCTAGAGCTAATACATGCTGATGAGCGCTGACCTTCTGGGGATGCGTGCATTTATCAGACCAAAACCAATCCGGGTCTCTGCCCAGCAGCTTTGGTGACTCTAGATAAACTCGAGCTGATCGTGTGCCCTCATGGCGGTGACATGACATTCGAATGTCTGCCCTGTCAACTTTTGATGTTACTGTCTGTGCCTACCATGGTGACCACAGATAACAGGGAATCAGGGTTCGATTCCAGAGAGGGAGCCTGAGAAATGACTACCACATCCAAGGAAGGCAGCAGGCGCGCAAATTACCCACTCCCGACTCGGGGAGGTAGTGATGAAAAATAACAATGCAGGACTCTTTTGAGGCCCTATAATTGGAATGAGTACACTTTAAATCCTTTAACGAGGATCTAATGGAGGGCAAGTCTGGTGCCAGCAGCCACGGTAATTCCAGCTCCAATAGCGTATATTAAAGTTGCTTCAGTTAAAAAGCTCGTAGTTGGATCTTGGGATTGTGCTGGCAGTCCACTGCGAGGTGAGCTACCACATGTCCCAGCCCCTGCCTCTTGGCGCTCCCTCGATGCTCTTAACTGAGTGTCCCGGGGGTCCGAAGCGTTTACTTTGAAAAAAATTAGAGTGTTCAAAGCAGACCGGTCGCTTACTTTAGCTAGGAATAATGGAATAGGACTCCGGTTCTATTTTGTTGGTTTTTGGAACTGGGGCCATTATTAAGAGGGACGGCCAGGGGCATTCATATTGTGCCGCTAGAGGTGAAATTTTTGACCCGGCGCAAGACGAACCTTCTCCTCTTGACTGTCTAGCACAATCTTGGGTGGAAGGAGCTTTGCTTCTAGTTTGACTATGTAAGTGCATCTCTCACAGGTTGTAATGTTGGGTGGTAAGACGAGAGGGTTGTCTGTGTACATGAGGCAATTGCTGCATTGCCCCAGTATGTCCAGATTCACCAGGTGGATAGGAGAAATCTCCAGAAGTTTACCCTTGGATATGCCTGGTTTGGTGCTTTTTTTGTAAAGTACAGGAGCTATTTTTCCTTGCCTTAGCAAGGTACTTTGCAATTATAGGCTGGTTAGTGCCTACAACTAATTTCACCTTATTAACAAGGAGAGTTGAGTGTTTGTATCAGTTTAAGGCTTCCTAGTGCTTTCCAGCAGGTATTAGAGCAAGTGCTAGTCACAGGGATGCTTAAAGGTAAGATGAAAAATGGTTTATCCTAAACACTGCAGTGTGCACTAGATAGGTTAGATGTAAAAGTAGGTAACTTAGGATCTCGCCTACATTCTCTACAGATGGTTGGTGATCCTCGGCTCCAACGGCGCTATACAATAGGCACATGATGCTCTTATTATTGGCTGAGCACCTCATATCCCAGGATGCACCACACTACCTCCCCCCAGATCTCGTTTGCAGCTTTCCAGCATAGATGGTCTCCGGGGACGACTTCTACAAGTACCTCTAGTCCAGAAACTTTTTCTGTCAAATTTCTCTCAAAAACACCCAAAAGCTGTTTTAGTTGTGTAGTGTGTTGTGTGATTGTTTTTTTTTTTTTGGTACTTTTGTGGAAGATTGTGTATTGTTGTTGGTAAAAGGGGGGTTAGCCCGTCCTGTGGCGTTTGCCTTTTTCCTCTCGAGGAGGTCCCAGAGGAGGAAAGGATTAAATTGATTTTAAAGGGCTCATTTCTTGAAGCCTTATCCTCTTCTTCTTCTCCTACTGGCAAGAAAGGCAGAAGGCTCTTGACTTCGGCTCTGACCAGATCGTGATGGGATAAATCAGCTAAAAATCTAGGCTCTAGGCTCCGTCGACTCAGGACTTGGGCGGTAGAACAGGTCTGCCTGCGTGGTCTGCCTCTGCGTTGGCTGCGGCACAGGTCAAGGCTCGGGCGTAGAAGGCGTCACCTTCATCAGCTCCACTGCCGCCTTGCTCCAGGGATGGGGAGCTCAGACACTTCCGCCCGGGCAGGGCGAAGTCACGTCGGGGAAAGGAAGTGCAATAGTAGTGGAATCTCCCTGGCGTGCCCATCGCCGGTTTCAGGCACCGGGCGGTCCCCAGTACGGAGCGGTCGCGGAGAAATGACCAGTCGGACGCCCAGGTTCGTCTCTTCTGGTTCTTCGAGGATGTCCGAGTCGGGCGTAGGATTTCCAGCCCGGGTCTTAGGGGTGCTCACCGGTCTCCGCTAAATTGATCGCTCCCTGCGCAGTTCCCTCCTGGCAATCCCCATCCCTTCTTCCCCAGCTCTGGTGACAGCCTTGGCAGTGTTGGAGTTGGCCGCCGTGGATCCGATTCCGGTGGATCTCTAACTCGTACCACTTCAACCCGTCGGGGTTCCCCAGGGGGGTTGATCTGTGGACCTCCTCAGTCGGCCCGAGGATGCTTGGATGGATCCGAGCTTCGGACTTCTCCTCCCTCTAAGAGTCGGGCTCTGCGGGCTCAGTTACTGTTGGGGCTTCGGTCGGCCTCCTTCCCAGGATTCTGGGGAGTCGGCCTTCGATGCCATGAAGTGCTGGCAAATCCTCACCTTCCGCCGACCTCCACCTACCTTTCCACCTTCGCACTGCATGGAGGGAATGGCCCCTGGGAATCTGAGTCTCGTGACAGTGGAGCCCCTAGGGCCTGAGTTACCCCATCCCGGGGGAGGTTCCTCCTGGTTCCCTGGAAGACACCCTTCGGAGGAACGCCCAGGAAAAGACAGTGTAAGACGCGTCGACTCCTGGCAGGGAGCTCCCACGCCGGATACCCGACCCGGCGATCCTCGGAGGGGTCCCAAAGTAGGAAGAGGTCTTCCTGCTCCTTTGCAGACATTCTTAAAATCATAAGGCTGGAGGCGACTGGCAGTCCAAACCCTTCGGCTGGTGGTGTTCCTCAAGGAGGCCTTCGGGAGGACGCCGAGGCTCAGCCCTCTCCCTCCTGGGTGTCTCAGCTTCTCTCGATGAGCTTCTGGGATTGATCCCTCGAGGCGTGGGAAGTGCCAGCTCGCTCCAATAAGACCTGCCAGCTCCCCCCAATAAGTTTTTCTGGCACCCCGTGGCAGGATTTTTATCTAAAAGGTGTGGCTGTAGCCAACAACATGGTGGTGGCATCTGCTAACAAGATCCATCAGAGGCTTTGGCGTCCATCCATCCCCCTTTACATTTGGCTGCCGTAGGAGCCGCTTTCCCCTCCCCTCAGGCCTTATCCCAAGGCCCGGGGGGGGGAAAATGTGGTTCTGAAGTCGTCAGTCTCAGACTCATCCACCTGATCCCCTTCCCAGAGGCAGAGAGGGGAATTTTTCAGGAGGCGCCGTCCCAGGAGGCGAGGAGGCCCCGCAAACACCGAGACCTTGGAGACCGCCTTGGTTCCTCCTCCTCCTCCGGCATCCTGCATCAGTACCAAGGTCGTACCCGAAGCAGTCAGCTCGGAGGGCAGGGGGGAGGCCTGGGAAGATATTACTCAGAATCAATAGGAACCATTACTCCTTCAATCCAGAGTTACCCATCCCCACCCTTACCCCCACCCCCACACAGTTCAACCCCCCACCACCAGCCAAATCCACGGACCCAGCCAAGCCAAAGCGGTCAATCAAAGCCAACAGTATCAAAGCTGCTTCAAAAAGCCAGACCCAGCACCGATTACCGATGACTTGAGACGAATTGAAGATTTGGACCCAAAAGATTTTCCGATCTGAACAAACTAAATCGTAAAAAGTAGGATCGCGACGCTTTCAGGTCTCAGGTCTGGGCCCTAATCGTAGGGCGGCGTGCTCAGATCAGATGGTCCTACACTGTTGGGCTCCATGGCAGCCACCATTCTTCTGGTCCCTTTGGCAAGGTTGCAAGAGTTGCATGAGGTACTTCTTCAGTTCAGTGAGTCTTCTTCATATCAATATCCTGGAGATGAGGCGGTGCTTTTTAGCGCTGCAAGCACTGCACCATCACCTCCCCAGGGTACAAATGATCCAAAAATCCAAGCGGTGGTCTGGTTCTGGTACTAAACAAGCAAGGAGGGTCCTATCCCCCTCCCATGAGGAGAGGCCATGAGTTGGGCGGGTTTATGGCCCGTTTTTAGCGTTTTCTAATTGCGCACATTCGAAAGCATGAAATCCAACGCCCTGGAACAACTCAGAAGCCGACTCTCTCTTCTGTCCCATCTTGAACCCTAGACAACAGAGACAGATAACAACACAAGATTTCACAAGATTGGGTGTGCCCTCTCTTCGCAACTCTTCATCTCCACTGTGTGCTCTCTTCACCACTTCCCCAGTTTGGCTGGGGAGACACCCCCGGCGGCCGGATTCCCTCCGCCCCACTCACGTTTCCTCCCCTCCCCTTTCAAGGTCAGGCCTTCACCTTTCCACTTCTCAGAAGAGAAGCCTCTTCCAACCATAATTAGGAGCCACTCTTTGGCTCCTGAAGTCATACACATTTGTCTTGACCACAAGACTTCTACAAAAGATATATAGCAGTAAATGGAAGAGGTTGCTTTTGTTTGCTAAATTTAAGGATTAGACCCAATGACAGCCCTCGGATCGGAAGTACTGAAAGTTTTTTAGCCTCCTGTTCCAGCAAAGGTTGCTCAGTATCCATCAAGAGTACAATTACAATTTTTTTCTTTTCCAATTTCTTGAAAGTGTGTCCTTAATAAGCAGCAAAATGCTCTAATGCCTTTTATTAAGGGGAAGGCTTCTCTTCTCCCCATTTCATTTTGCCTGCAATGGGATCTCTGAGTGGTGGTAGGTGCCTTAACCTCACCACCCCCTTTGGCCCGGCACTCTATTGGCTGATTTTTCAGGCTGCCACGGACATCTTCACACACACACCTTGTTTCTCATACTAAAAAATTAGATGGCATCCAGGGGGGAGCTTCGGCCCTTCCACAGTTCTCAGGTTCTGTTCCAGTGAGCCACCCGAGGAATTAGGTGCTAGGGGCGCTGTCCCATCTATAGAGAAGAATGTAGGCTTAGATAGGATCACATTACATCTTTTAGTTATGTACTGCCCATAGCTTTAGATATGGGATCCATCACCACCCTCATTCTAACTCCTTTACCACAGGAGATCCCGGACGATCATTGATCTCAGACTGGACGATGAAAGACCTGTATATGTTCTCTCTGAAGGCTATGTTCTGTATGAGTATGTTATGACAATTGTCTGTCTCTGGGAGAGTGGTGGTGCATCCTGGGGGATATAGGGGGTAGTGGTGGTGCATCCTGGAGGTGAGACTAGCCAATAGTCGAACCGGAGCCTGTGTATGGCCGTGAGCCTCAGCGAGATGAGATCTCGAACATCTATCTAGAAGAATGATGCCGAGATAAGTTATGGTGTTTTACCTGTCTAAAAAGTTAAGTTTTAGTGGAGAGTCACTATTTTTAAAACAGCAAGATATATAGAAAGGGGGTGGTCACTTTTGTATTCTGGTACTATGGAATGCAGTAGGATGGCCAATAAATTTAAACAGTTGAAGGGGAGTGATTTCACAAAATGATAATTTTGTGCTTACTCACACAAGCCAGTGAAAGCAGAGAGGAAATGAGATATATGGTCAAATTAACATAAGAGGCAAGCAACTAGAAAGACAGTGGTATTTAAGAACACGACAGTAAGCGGCTGGGCAGGTAGGGAAAAAAAATCTGCCTGACTCACAAGAGACAGAGCTGTGGTCTCTTTTGAAGTTTTAATATGCAGTTAAAAGCAGAATACAAGTAAAACACAAGGTAAAGAAAACAAATCACAGTATTCAAAATATAAAAAGGCAATATAGTAATACAAAATACAACAAATGAAAAGCAAACTACCCTTTCCTTCACAGCAAAGTGTAGCAGAGTCTGGTGAGCTTTTCTAGTAAAGCTCTGAAATGTTTTATTTTACCCCTTAAATAGAAGGTTTAGTTCCTAGCTCCACCCCCTCAATTCACAAATGATTAACCTTAAGTGACCTCTTCTATCTTATGTATGAGTCCTTAATTGATCACTTCTAATTTCTGCCTGACTCACAAGAGACAGAGCTGTGATCTCTTTTGAAGTGTTAATATGCAGTTAAAAGCAGAATACAAGTAAAACACAAGGTAAAGAAAATAAATCACAGTATTCAAAATATAAAAAAGGCAATAAAGTAATACAAAATACAACAAATAAAAAGCAAACTAACCTTTCCTTCACAGCAAAGTCTAGCAGAGTCTGGTGAGCTTTTCTAGTAAAGATCTGAAATGTTTTAGTTTACCCCTTAGAAAAGGTGTAGTTCCTGTATATATATATATATATATATATATATATATATATATATATATAGAGAGAGAGAGAGAGAGAGTGTATATGACATATGTGGGGGTGCAGTGAGGCTTGCCCCTCTTCATATACTCTTTTATTTTCTTTTTCCTGTTGTTTTTATGTTTTTTATTGATAGTCAAAGTTCTGTAACTTCGGACATAATGTGTTCGAACATATGTCAGTCGAAGTTACGAAACTTTGACTATGTAATATATATATCTATATATATATATATATATATATATATATATATATATATATATATATATATATATATATATATATATATATATTTATATATATATATATATATATATATATGTATATGTATTTATAACATATGCCCATAACATGTAGTGAAGTCATACCTCAGCACCATAACTCTCAACCTTTTAGTGCAAGGGAACAAAATGTTAAGTATTGCAGTTATAAATTTAGAATGTTGCTATAGTAACAGGGGTTGTGTCAAGAGACATGTGTAGGAAGGCTCTTCTGAAACTGACATGTATGCCAACAGTTACTGACAGACATTATAAAATCATCATAGTGAAGTACCACACAAATCTCAGTAATGATCCTGTGGAATACAGCAGAAATATGACCAATAAACATGGACAGTCTGAAACAATCTGATCAGTCCAGAGGTATACACAGAACTCCTTAGTGCAAGATGCGTGGAGCAAGCCTGACAAAGGGGATGTTTACAGGCATGACATGAGGATATATTACAAATACTGGAGTAGAAAAGCTCACACAGTTGATGCATTCACACCCTCCTGCCTGTCCTAACACATATTAACTGGAGGAGCAGAGGTCCCAAGCCCACATACTTCCCACTAGTTAGTGACATACATCTTCACAGCATCCCACTGCTTTTTCAGAAATACACATGTATGGTGGCCAGGCAACAGTACATCTGGCAAATATCTGGAGATAACATCACACTAGGTAAATACACTGAGCTGCTAGGCATGTCACCAAGCACTGTCTAAACTACAGGCAGACTGCTACAATACTAACCCAAGTTTCCTATGGAGGAGTACAAATGTCATTGCAAATACAGCAGGCACTGCAGACATGTAACAGCATGGAGTAACAGACACCAGTGTGAAAGTGCATACACACAACTAATCTCAACACAGTCACATTATGGTAAGCCTAATTAATAGTACAGTATATGGACTGTGTGAACAAAACCATCTTCATATTTGCCACTCACACACTAACCCTACATATACTGACCCAATTCACAATGTAGTCTGATGCCTGACTGTGGTATGGGACATGTCTCAGTCTGGCCCTACAAACATATACACTGATAGGGTACCAGAAACTGGAGCAGCATGCAACGTCAGATAGAACAGAATCAAGAACACTGACATCAACCCCAGTCTGTACACAGGCCAGATAACATATTCACAATACACTGCTACACAATACTGACACTCTGTCAACAATCACCATAAGTACACAGACCTCACTACTGTACAGATTACACCAGAATGTCCAGGTTTTGTCCTCAAATATAAGGCCTCCTATGCATAACATGTCTGGCAGTCTGATATATCACTGGCTTGATATCAGGAATGATGTCAGTAAATAATGATACACTGTACATATGCACCTCTTACTTCATGACATATGGGCAAAGGGTGACAAACCTGGGGGACAGAGGCACAAACATAGGGCCAATATTGACATATTACTGTGATAAACTGAGAAAATTGCCGGTGTAACAGGGTTTGTTGTGACATATCTCTTCTGAGGGATATGAAGTCAGTAACACACATGGATGTCACCATTTACTGACTGCAATCAGTGTATGCCACTGCATATCTAAAGACAGGAAATGTGTGAGTAACACACCACCTATAAGACTCCAAACTCTGGCCAGTCTGCAGATAGCCCTACGGGCGATACTTTCCTCAACCACATAACTCTGTCATGCCAGACTTTAAATCATGCAGAACACCCATATCCACACAAACCCTGTTAAACCAACATTACTTCAAATGTAGAACAGCAATACTTACATTCTGTCCCCATGTCTGGAACATCCCCCTCCAGTTTATTGGCCTGTCTCTGCAGTGTTTGTTGTAAGAGGTATTTCCAACTTCCCTCTGTAATGCTGTTTGTCAGACACCCACATGAAGACCTCCACACAGTGAAGGAAAACGGGAAATTCCCACATGAAGTGCTTAGTTATAGGAGTGTGTTTCCATGCAGTTGGCTATAGGAATGACACCACAGCTGTTGCACATGCAATTAGCAAGTGGGGGACTCCAATTCCTGCACAGGCCATCAGCTTATCATAAGCATTACCTACAAAAGTCAAGCTGCTGCCTGTGCAAAACAGATATATTTTCCATATCTACCAGAGAGAGAGAGAGAGAGTAAGAAAGGATGAGAGAAAGAGCCAAGTGTGTTTGTGTATGATCCGTGGGTGGAGCGTGGTCTCTGAGTATTATAACATTTGCCTATATTCTTTACTAATCCATACCATCACTTAGTAATGCACATGGCAGTAAACATTTATGGCTGTGGATTGCCTACAACAACCTCTGCAGTGTTTGACAACTGTTGGCCTTGTAATATGGACATTGGGGCATATAGGTCCTCAATTTAATAATGTAGCAAATCCCACACACACACACACACACACACACACACACACACACACACACACACACACACACACCCTTGCCAGTACTGAGATCCATAGGTTTATTACTTCACAGGTGTGTAGTAGGTGAATAGGCCTGAAGGCTCTACAAGGCTAGGCCAAGGGAATACCTTGGCATCATGGCAAAAGTTCCCAGTGTAGCTCAGGGGTGTAGTCCCTGGAGTGGTCCCCAGGGGTGGGTATTGTATTCATTCATCATCCACTCATCTGGGTTTCTATTGTGGGTGGCCAGTGATGTGCACTGCTTCCCATGTATGTAATCTATAGTCCATAACATGGACAGTGTCTGGGTTGTGCACATATCCCACATGCATGTTATTTGGTGTGTGGAAGTGTACTTGAGGTCTCTGGGGCATGTTGTGTGGACAGATTGTTATCTTCTAATGTAGCATTCCTGACCTCATTTGGTGAAACCTGCCTATGTAACTGAGGTCGTGATTGCACCTACATTGACAGTATGATACTGATATTCAGTGGAGTTGGTGGTGTATGTCCATATAGGGCATGTGTATAAGACATGGTATTCCATTTGTGTGGCATGTTTGCAGACTGTACAGCTGTTGCAGGTGTCCAGTGAGGAACATGACAAAAGGGCCACTGTACACATTTATTTGGGTACTGAGGGGATGGAACAGGGTGCCATGTGCTTTTACTTGCTGGATAACACACAGTCAGGAGATGTAACACATCAAAGTACTTTCTCATGTCAGTGGCACTGTTGTGGTCAACAGGCATGTAGTCCACTGCTATCACACCGTGGTTACTCTCTGGGAGGTAATATGCAAGGAACTACCAATATAGTGGTTGTTGCCTAGCCAAATGTGTTTGTGTATGATACATGGATATAGAGTGTTCTCTGAGTAATAGAAGAGTTGCCTATATTGTTCACTAATCCATATTGTCACATGTGGGGTTGTGAATTCCTACACCAACCTCTCCGGTGTTTGAAATCTGTTGGCCTTGTAATGTGGACATTGTGCCATATGGTTCTCAACATAATAATTAGCAAAACTTGCCCCACAATTAATCCAGTTATTACACAATTACAGCAGCTCCAGCACCAGATACTGATGATAGACAGACAGACACACACACACACACACACACACACACACACACACACACACACACACACACACACACACACACACACACTTGCCAGTACTGAGATGCAACCCCCTACCTAGCTATGTATTACTACTACAGTGTGCCACATTTACCACATGCACCGCAGAGCTTGTAGGATGGATGTTGTCCCAAGGTACTTCAAAGGTGAGGAACATCACCAGCCCTTGTAAGTACTGGCATTGGGTGATGTAAGGGGTGAGAGATCCCAAAAATAATATTACCCTACACACACACATTTACCAGGGGTGAGGCTCAAACCTCTGTCTAGCAATCATTTTGGACCATTATGTTACGCATTTAGCACATACACCACTGACCTTACATGGTTTAGGGTTGGCAACAGGTACTTCTAAGGTGGATGATATCTGCAGGACTGCTAATGCCAGGCACTGAGATGTGTGCTGGGTGTAAATGGGGCCAAAATCTTTGAGTAATGGACATACATATGTACACACACAAACACTTTCCACAGATGAGATTGAAACCCATACTATGTAGCTATTGCTACTACATTCTTCCACATTTTTGGCACGCGCCATGGAACTTACCTGTTGCAGAGCTGTGCCAAGGTATCTTTGAAGGTGAGTAACATCAGAAACAGTACTAAAGGAGGGTTAAGGGGAGAGTAGTAAGAATGTCCATAAAATCAGGTATCATCAAAGCCACACAGACTCTCTCACAGAAACACACACAGTTTCACAGTTGCCATGTCTGGGATTAAAATTTCTACCTAACTAGTATGCTACACTATAGTATTACACAGTTATCTCAAGCACAACAGAGCTTATATACTGGAAAGCTGTCCTAAGGTATCTTTGAAGGTAACAAACATCAGCAGCAGTGCTAAAGGAGGCATAAGGGGAGAGTAGTAAGTGTGAATGTCCATAAAATAAGGTATCATCAAAGACATGCACACTATCTCAAACACTTTCACAGTTACCATGTCTGGGATTAGAACTCCTACCTAATTATTATGCTACACTATAGCATTATGCAGTTATCGTAAGCACCACGGAGCTTATAAGTTAGAGAGCTGTCCAAAGGTATCTTTGAAGGTGACTAACATCAGCAGCAGTGCTAAAGGAGGGGTAAGGAGAGAGTAGTAAGTGTGAATGTCCATAAAATCAGGAATCATAAAAGACACACACACTATCACACACAAACAGTTTCGCAGTTGCCATGTCTGGGATTAGAAATCCTACCTAACTAGCATACTACGCTATAGTATTACAAAGTAATCTCAAGTGCCACAGAGCTTATAGGGCTGGCATTTGGGAAAAGGGTTATTTCAAGGTGACTGACATCAGCAGGCATGAATAATGGGAGGTGTAGTGAGTGTGAATGGCCTCAAAATCATTCATCTCTCTCTCACACACACACACACACACACACACACACACACACACACACACACACACACACACACACACACACACACACACACACACACACACACACAGAGTTTCACAGTTGCCATGGCTGGGATTAGAACTACCTAACTAGTTTTCTAGGCTACAGTATTACACATGTACTGCTAGCACCACATAGCTTATAGGGCTGAGACTCGGCCTGAGGGTTATTTCAAGGTGACTGACATCAGCAGTAGTGCAAACATGGGCAATGGGAAGTGCAATGTGTGTGAATGGGCCATAAATTATTCCTCTGGAAACACACACACACACACACACACACACACACACACTCAGTCACACACAACTTTACATTTGACAGGACTGGGTATACAAATGCTAGATGTATACTGATTTGTACTATTGCGTTACACAGTTGTCACAAGCACCACAGACACTATAGGGGTGAGGCTACCAAAAGGAATGTCTACAGTGATTGACATCAGTACATCATGTGATATCAGCCAATTGGATGTGTGGTGGGTGGGACAGGCCTCATAATGGAAATTTCTCTGTCACTATCTGTCTCTCTCTTCCTCACATCTCTGTGTGTGTATGTTTGACATATTATAGTGTGTTGACCTTGGGTATGTGTGAGTATTCCTATCCAATGTGTGTGCAAAGCATGAATGGTGTACAATGTGGTGTGTGTGCACAAACATCTGCAAATGATAAATATGTATAGTCCACTGTGTTGTCAGACATGGGCTTCATTTTGCTAAAGGTAGGAGCATGCCCAGTATGACCTTCTGTAGGGAGTGTGTGAATCCATTCCAGGTAGGGTTGTACTCCAGTCCAGGGTTTGGTGTTCTACACCTACAGCTAGCAACCTGTTTCTGCAAGATATCTGTAGATAGGTTGACAATATGGATTCACAAAAGGTGAAAGTGGGATACTGTAACTATTGCTGATGTGCTGCTTGTGTTACATGGTTGGTATTAGCAGAGATATTCAGACATATGTACTGTTTTGCACTGTGATGTATTATGTCACCAGCTACAGACAGATATACTTATTTGCTCACAGTTATTTCCTGGGAAATACAAGATGAATGAAGCTGTATCCAGTACTGTGGTCCTCTGCCTACATAATCTTGCACACTCATGCCATTCTGGAGGGGTAGCTGCAGACACTTGCTGATGGGTCTGTGTAAATGGTCCAGCACCTTGGTACTATGGTGGCTGGGGATCCCCGTCTTGTACATATATCAACTTAACAGAATGGCCATATCTTGCTGTGGCCATACCTCTCAGATGTACAAATTCACCCAGGTTACCCAGAGGCAGGGCTCATATATCTGGTCAGTTCCCCTTCCCATTGTGGTTTACAATCAGGTTTGTAGCCACCCATTACTGGGTTTGCAGGCAGGGGTAGTATGGGCACACATCAGAGTTTCAGACTTCACACACTCCATGATGTCCTTGCTTCTAGACCCCCCACTCTGCTATTCTATCCTCTTCCTAATATTATGCGAGTGATGTCTGAGAAGTATCCCTATAGTTGGCCCTTCATCCCAGCAGTATTTAGGAGTTGGTCCACAATTCATGCAGTAGGACATTGTGGGCATGCTACTGGGATTTGTCAACATGACCTTGCATTTGTGTTCTGTTGACTGTGTTATGTTGTTAGTTGGGACCCCATGAAATACCATACATTGGCAGTATGGATGAGGCACAGGCCTTTGACAGAGGACTGTAGGTCATTTGGTAGTGATGCAGGCCATCTGTAGCAGGCCAGTGCATTCTGTCACTTCTACATTCCTAGGCTGCGAGCCAGTGGACTCTCCTGGGGTGACAGAGTATGTGTGCAAAGTGTTAATGGCAATAGTTCCTGTCCATATTAATTCAATGGTCTGGATGCAGGCAGGGTGCTGCTTACAGTTAGGGACATGCCTGCATAGGACACCTCTTCAGCATGCTGCATTCTATGGGTATTCCCATACAAAAGTGGGGTCATACTGTACTCATTCCCAACAGCAAGGATATGACCTGTGATAACCCTGTGGCTGATGCTGAGGTGAGCTGAGTGCATGTGTGATATGGAAGCTACCTGCAGCTGACTCACAGATATACATGGGGCATTCCCCTTATGCTGCCTTGTGCGGGGACACAGGCATTCTCTCATTACTTCATAACTGTGCCTTTTGTGGTCTGCCAGTGATTGGCCAGAATGCATCAGTATTCCATACTACACAGACAACTAATGTGCTACTAACCTGTATGTACAATTCCAATTATGTACTCTGTCTAGGGTACTTTCACCTGTGTACTGTGTGTATGTCTGGGCCCACATTCATGGCATGTCTGTCTTTCAGATGGTGACAGATATTGACATCTGGACAGTGAGTATGGACGACTGCTGACATGGGTATTGCTGAGATTCATTGTGGTTGGCACTGCAGTTGTCAGAATATGGCCTTGTCATCCACAGTACTACCCATAGGCCACCAAGACACAACCCTCCATGCCTACATGCTGACCACTTCCAGACAATATTGAACACACAACAGCCTAACACATGGACCCCTGCATATTGTACACATGCAAAAATCTATCCTGTAGACTGGACCAGCTCAGGTAATCCGTGCTCCACTGTTATTACACCTCACACTTACATGTTATTGCATTTCTGCATAGGATTGGTGGGGGGCACACCTGATGAATTTAAACATTTGCTATGACTGTACTGGTATTTCAGGTACTCTGTTGGGCTCCATTTCATTTTGTATTCTGACCTATCATGCAGACTGGAGGCATATCAGTAGAGTACAGATCTTAGGTTTTATTGACCTATATTTCAGTTTCAGACATCTTGCCCTTCAGAACTAACATACAATTGCCAGACCTGTTGTAGACTGTCTGTGTAGGTCTGGAGGGGGGCTGTTAACCATTGCCATCAATTGGAGGCCTTAGCCCAGCCTTTCTTTATGGTCATCTACACCTGTCCTGCTGGCTGAGGCTGGTGGCAGGTATGGTTGCCTCACTGACATGCAGGTGTGTGTCCTATGGACAGATATTTGGGCCACCACATGTACTGCAGTACTACAGTGGGATTTGTCACCTTGTCTAGTATTGCTTAGTATGTTGACACCAGTATTTGTTATGGATTTCATGCTGCCCATATAGGTGTCCACTATCAGCTGCCATCCGATTCATCCACCTGATTCCTTTGCATGCTCACATCCATACCATAGATACAACTATCAGAACATACTACTCCATTCAGCAATTGATAGGAAGAGTGATTTACCTTGTGGCTGTGCCAGTATTGAGGACAGTGCTGGAGGCTGACTATGTTGGATGCACATAATACACTCCCTATAAATGTTAAAGCACAGGTAGTGTCATGTTTGGCATCCCTTTTACTGTATGTGCGAGTCAGAGAGAGGTGCCATTCCCTGGGTCCCTACAGTGTTAGTGTATGTGCTATGCATTGCCTCTCTGCTAAGGCCTGGGCATACTGGGCATGCCTCCTTCTGCCTACATAGGCAGACTCAGGTAATTCCTCTTCCTAGTCCCTCTGTGCCTGTGATGGCCTTGGCAATGGTGTGGGGCTGTGTGGCCTTACCCCATGCTATTCCTGCTGCAGCTATTTCCGGAGGATCATATTGTGTAGCATGGCACATACTATGAACATTTTTGTACATGTAGCTGGAGAGTACTGCAAGGCTCCACTGGATATCACCAGGCAGCGGAACCGTGACTTGAGAATCCCAAACACACACTCTATTATGATTCTGGTTTGTGCGTATGCCTCATTATAGAGTTCTTGTTCAGGTTTGTGTGCATTTCTGATGGATGTCATCAGCCACGGCTCGAGTGCGTAGCCAGCATCCCCCACTATGTGGCCATATGGGATGTTCCCACTGGCAAATGACTGGTACAGCTGTATCATATGCCAGATGTGGGAACTTTGATAGCTTCCAGGGCTGCCAACACACACATTCAAGATAATTCTCTGGGCATTGCACACAACCTGGAAGTTGATGGAGGGGAAGCCCTTGTGGTTTATGTAGACCCTACCCCACTTGTCAAGTGGTGCTTTGATGTGTATGTGCGTGCAATCTATAGCACCCACTACCTCAGGGTATTCTGCTATTTGGTGGAAGAGATGCATATTGCTGGTCAACGCCTCATGGGTGTTGAGGAAATAAATGTGCTCACTGGCATGAGCTGACATAGCATCCAGGAACTGTTGGAGTACCCTGGATGCTGATGCCTGTGAGATTCCCATGATATCCCCAGTTGTCCTTTGGAAGGTACCTGTGGCTAATATTCATAAGCCTGCACATACGTTGGTATCCACTGGGATGGGTTCCTTCTGTTGGTTCTGTGTGTGAGGCGTGGCTGGCACAGCTCAACAGTTTGCTGTAGAATGTCCCTGTCCACCCTATAGTGCTCCACCATCTCCTGCTCATGTTGCCCCTGGTAGCTTACCTTGGATCTGTACACTCTTCTCCTTCTCCTCACTGTGGGTTGCTCATCAGCATTCAGATCCTCACTACCCTCAGCCTCTTGCACATATTGATGTATGAGACTGACAGCAGCTCCTAACATTTTGTTAGTTTTGTCAGGTAAAATTTCCCCGTCTGTGGTGTAGAGTTTCTGGGAAAAAACAGACTGGAAGGTGTTTGCATAGTTATAGCAGTGTGTTAGGCTGTTCTATGTGTAATTGGCTGATTCTGATACATTTCACCTGCCAGCTATGCCAGTTCTCCTCGATTGCCTTCCTACTGCTGCTTTCCCTTCCCATTGCCTTCCTGTTTAAACCCCAAGGTGCGCCGTGCATACTCAGTGCGCAGATGTGTACAGAGCTGCTATTTCCTGTTTTTTTTTTTTTAAAGCACACACACCCATTTAGGCAATGTAAACACTGCTAGACAGCCTCAGACACAGCCCCGTCCTTAGCTGTGCTTAGCTAAGGGCAAACACAGGTCACAGAGTTCCAATAAGCTTACAGCATGCATGACACTCCCCCTTATGAGGTCATACAATGGTGTTGCTGCACCTACATGGTTGGGTGCAAGCTAACACTGAAAGGAAATCTGTGATTCAGTATCAATCCCCTCATTTGCATAAAACAGAATGCTAATTCATAGTTAACACACTCACACTGAGTCTTCCCCCTTAGCAGCCACTATTCCCTGGTATTGTTGTCTTATGCATGCCATTGGTTATTATGGCAAAATGCTGATTTGAGTTTAAAAGCCTATTTCCAACTTTATTTCTTATTTTCTGGCCAATCCTGTTTGCCACCACTGCCCTACGCTTAAACGGCCGAGATCGGGCAAAAAAAAAAAACTTATTTTTTACAACATTGCAACAAGTTTTCATGCCAATGGCCATATATTTGGCCATTGGCATGCTTACTCTATTGAATACATGCTTTCTTTTGAGCTGTCATGCCTCCGTTTTGTAATTTGTAGAAATGTATTTGGTTAGTAACCGAATACATTTCTGCAGGTTACACTATTCCTGCAAGAAGCCTGTCTGCTTCCTGGATTGCTAATTCACCTCATTTGCATGTTTTTTACGAGCAAATGGGGTAATTAGCATATAGCAGTGGTCCATGCAGGAATAGTGCAGGATCGCTCGTGCACGTCCTGGGAGCTCGTTCCTGGATCGCTCATCAGCCATATTGCGTGCAGCAACTCTTGCACTATTCCTGCACTCCGTGCAAAGCTTACTGGATCTGGGGGCTGGTAGAGCACTGGAAGATATTTCACAACTGAATAAGAGTATCTAAATGTTTAAGTTTCCATGTATACATTCACGTAAATAGACATATAAGAGCATATATATGTATATATATATATATATATATATATATATATATATATATATATAATATACATATATATATATATATATATATATATATATATCTACACACAAACATACACACACACACACACACACACACACACACACACACACACACACACACACACACACACACATATATGTGGACATCCTACAAGAGGGCCTCACTGAGACAGATGCCTGGTATCAAAGACATGGTCTCAAGCTCAATGCCAAAAAGTGCATTGTCATTCCCTTTGGTAAAAACTCTGTAGCCATGAACTACCACATAGGCGGTAGTCTACTTAACACCGAAAGTGTGATAAGAGACCTTGGGACACAGGTGGACAGTAGTCTCTCCTTTGATAATCACATTGCCACAGTGGTCAGGAAATCCTTCTACGTGGCACACCTCATCACAAAAGGTTTCTCATCCAGAAAAAAAGAGGTCATTGTTCCCCTCTACTCATCACTCATTAGACCCATTATAGAGTACAACGCCCCTTTTGGTATGTACCTCACAAGACATCTACAACAACTGGAAAGGCTGCAAAAATACATCACAAAGAGGATTACTGGCCTCAAACAGATGCCTTACACAGACCGTCTCAAAAAACTACAGCTTTACTCCGTCGCATATTGCCTACTCAGAGGCGATCTCTGCCTAACATACAAAGCTATGTCAAACCCAGAGCTGTTGGACATGCTCCACTTAAAGAAATCCCAGTCCCTCTGAGCTACATGCTCTAGGGACCTAAACCTTGTCACCACAATAAACAGAACATGCTGGAGGGATAGATTCCTGTCCCAGAGACTTCCCATACTCTGGAACAGACTACCTATCTTTGTCAAACAGAGATCCTCATTAACACTATTCAAGAAAAATCTTGATGATTGGATGGGTAATAGGAAATTCACCCCAGGGATCACTTCTGTGGTTCTGCTTGATAGGGGCACAGGAAAATAATTTTCTTGGGTGGCGAAAGCCAGGGTACCTTTTTGGCTAGGCTTGTATAAGCACTAGGGCAAATAGCCTAGTACCTACCTATGAACCTATACATATATATATATATATATATATATATATATATATATATATATATATATATATATATAAATATACACACACACACACACACACACACACACACAGACACACACACGCGCGCGCACACACACACTCACATATAGGTTATTGCTCACACACATGGATAGGTATAGTTAGAGTGTGTTGTTTGTGTTGTCTGTGTTGTCCAGGACAGATGGGGTGTAGAAATAGTGAGTGGATGAGGCTTCAGGGGGTCAATTACAGCTGCAAAGATAGTTGGTAAAGAGGTATATTTTAAGTAGGCTTTTGAAGGATGGTGTGGAGTTTTGTAGTCTGAGGACAGGGGAAGGTTTAGTCCCTAAATATGGATATTGTAAGTTAAAGTATTATGTCCCCATAAATATGGATATTGCTGAACCAATCCGTGCGTGGGTACATAATTTACTGCTATTGCCTTTGTTTTAGCATCATTAATTTTCTATTCCAAAAAGATATGAAACTGTTTCAAAATGTTCCACAACACTGTAATGTTCTTTTCTGGTTTTATCAAGTGTAAAATAATATTGTCTGCAAATAGACCCAGCTTTTCTTGACTACCATATCAATTATATCCTTGAATTTTGGAGTCCCTTGTTTTCTTTGCCAGTGGTTCTATATATATATAATGCAAATAACACAACGGAAAGAGGACACCCCTGTCTGGTTCCTCTGCTCAAGCAGAAATTATCACAGAAGAACCCACCAACTTTAATTTTCACATTTGATCCCACATATGTCCTCCTAATCAACCTTATAATTTTATCAGCAAATGCAAATGCTTCCAATGCCCTGCTCATAAAGTCACAGCTTACTCTGTCAAATGCTTTCTCTGCATCAAGACCCACCAACAACAATGGTATATTCTTCCATTCTGCTTCCATCTAGAACATCAGTATTCTGTTAATGTTGTCAAATGTTTACCTCCCCTTCACAAAACCACATTGATCCATATCTATCAATTTTGGCATTACCTTTGCCATTCTTTTAGCCATTATAGATATAAACACTTTAAATCATTATTTAGTATTGAAATGGGCCTGTATGAAGCTGGATCCGATTGATCTTTACCCCCTTTAGGTATTACAGCTACCACTGCTTTCTTCAGGATGTTGGTACTTCTCCTCCTCTTAAAATACTGTTAAACAAAATCTTCCAGATCTTTATCAGTTTTTCCCCCCTAGCTTCTAAGCTTCCACAGGAATACCATCTATTCCTGGGGACTTTCCTGTATATTGGTTATACATCACCATTTTTATCTCATCTCCTGTTATCCTAATTGTTAATAATTCAGCCTCGTCTACCTCTAACCTTGGCATATTTATTTCTTCCATAAACATTTCTATTTGTACATTTTCTTGATTTCCTTATTTCTCCACGTATATAGACTTTTATAGAATTTCCAAAATATTTCTAATACTTCTACAGGATTACTTGTTATTTTCCTTGTTATAGGCTCCCTAAGTTTGGTGATAACCCTCTCT
Source organism: Protopterus annectens (assembly GCF_019279795.1). Taxonomy (NCBI): domain Eukaryota; kingdom Metazoa; phylum Chordata; order Ceratodontiformes; family Protopteridae; genus Protopterus; species Protopterus annectens. The sequence continues at coordinate 1,128,856,434 of NC_056726.1, forward strand.
ACTTTCTGTTGCCTCAGTCGTTGTGCTAAAACTTTTTCTGCTTTGGAGTTATTATCAAAAAATAGTTGCTTAACAGCAGTCTTCCTGAAGTCAGGCATATTATGGAGGCAATTCCTTATTTTCTGTTTAGCATTCTGCAGTTGCTCCTCTTCTTGTTCTATGAGATTCTCCCTATTTTGTAATACTTTAATATTTAAAAAGTAGAAATGTTGAACCATATATTTAAACGAACCTTTAATCCACAGTATGAGCGCTTCTGCTCTTATTAGTAGCAGAACTTCGTCAGAAACATGGCAGCCATTTTGTTACAAGGTTTAAACAGGCTCAAAGCCACCAAAACTCTAAGCATTTAAAGGTACACGCACACTCAAAAAAGCTTGCAAACTTCTAAAACATTATACATACCAAAAACATCACTATAAAAATCATAACGTTAAAAATACTAATCAATACATTTAATACATATCAAAATGTTAAAATATTGTTACAAATATTAAAAAAGTCAAGCAAATGTAATCAGATGAAACACAGTCAAATAAAGTAATTATACTTTGACAGCTTTGATTTTGAACATAGGCTTAATGGAAATAACATAATTAATGCCTGGTGGGTTACAGGCATTAAGTAACAGTTGCCAGAACATTTCTCTTTGCTCAAGAATTCTGTGCCAGTCATCCCCAGTGATATTAAATGTAACTTTTTCAATAATCTTCTTCTTCTCTTTCGGCTGTTCCTGTTAGGGTCGCCACAGTGGATCATCTGTTTCCATTTCATCCTGTCCTCTGCATATTGCTCTGTCAAACCAACCACCTGCATGTCCTCTCTGACCACGTCCATAAACCTTATCTTAGGCCTTCCTCTTTTCCTCTTACCTGGCAGCTGCATCCTTAGCATCCTTTTCCCAATATACCCATCATCTCTCCTTAGCGCATGTCCAAACCAATGCAATCTTGCCTCTCTGACTTTGTCTCTAAAGCGTCCAATCTGAGCTGACCCTCTAATATACTGATTCCTAATCCTGTCCATCCTTGTCATACCCAGTGCAAATCTTAACATCTTTAACTCTGCCACTTCCAGCTCTGACTCCTGCCTTTTTGTCAATGCCATTGTCTCCAACCCATACAACATAGCTGGTCTCACTACCCACTTGTAGACCTTCCCTTTCACTCTTACTGGTACCCATCTGTCACAATCACTCCAGACACTCTTCTCCACCCATTCCACCCTGCCTGTACTCTCTTCTTCACCTCTCTTCCACACTCACCATTACTCTGAACTGTTGATCCCAAGTACTTAAACTCATCCACCTTCGCAAACTCTACTCCCTGCATCCTTACCATTCCTCCATCCTCCCTCTCATTCACACACACATATTCTGTCTTAGTCCTGCTGACCTTCATTCCTTTCCTCTCTAGAGCATATCTCCATCTTTGGTCCCTACTCTCACTACAGATCACAATGTCATCTGCAAACATCATAGTCCATGGGGCCTCCTGTCTGATCTTGTCTGTCAACCTATCCATCACCATTGCAAATAAGAAAGGGCTCAGAGCTGATCCTTGATGCAATCCCACCTCTGACTTAAACAGATCTGTCACTCCCACTGCAGACTTCACCACTGTCACACTAACCTCGTACATATCCTGTACCACTCTTACATACTTCTCTGCCACTCCTGACTTCCTCATGCAATACCACAACTCCTCTCTAGACACCCTATCATATGCTTTCTCCAAGTCCACAAAGACACAATGTAACTCCTCCTGACCTTCTCTATATTTCTCCATCAACACTCTCAGAGCAAACATTGCATCTGTAGTGCTCTTTCCCGGCATGAAACCATACTGCAGATCGCTAATCATCGCCTCCCTTCTTAACCCAGCTTCCACTACTCTTTCCCCTAACTTTAAGCTGTGACTCACAGGAAATTGATGTTACTAAATACCTAATGCTTTCAGTTGTTGAAGATCACTAAACAACTGTCAATATTATGTGTGATACAGATTTTATCCCTTGGTATTTGGTTCTGCCCCTTTTGCTTACCAATGGCTTTGGTATGTTTGGTTATTAGCTTGAGATTGAAAAAGTCTTTTTGGAACTTTCAGTTTAAACATTCAGCAGCATGGTGGTATGAAAATTGGAGACTGCTAATGAAATTATACTTTTTGCTGTCTGGTTTGTTATACACAAATTGTACTTTTGATCACACAATTTTTTTTTTTTTTTTTACGTATGGAACAGGATTATAATGGTCATTATAATTCCTACTATCATAATCGTATCTTATGTTTCCCAGTATTTATTGCATTGTAAGACGTGTGTATGTGTATGCCCCTCATTGCAGTACAAGTGTTCTCCATATTACCTCTCAACATCTTAGTGCAAGAAAGCTGGACAAAGCTCAAAACTAGAGACATATTTTAAATATTGCTGTTGTTAGTCTGGCAACTGTCTAAGTTTACAAGGTTTGTTTTAATTTACATTTTCTAGAGGACTTGCAGTATGAAACTGAAACGTATGCCATTATTTAATGAATTTAATCCTTAGATCATCCCAGTGATTTATTAGAAAACCACAGATTTTATGAGGTACAGATCAAATATATGAGTTGAAAATCTGGACATTTGAAAGGTATGGTTTCCATTTAATGGTGTTATGTTAGTGAATGAGTTGTTTCAAAACAAGATGGTTTCTTTTAATGCACACCATACCAGTCAACCTCTTCTAGCAAGAAATCTGGACAAAGCCTCAAGTAACGGGGGGGGGTTAAAAAGACCCAGAAATAAGAACACGTTTTAAGTATTGCTCTTACAACCTTAGAAAGTTGATAGAACTACAGGTTTTGCATTAGCATGAATTTTCTGAAGGATATGAAGTTAGAAACTGAAATGTCTGCAATTATTTTCTCACTTTAGTCCTCAGTGATTAGCTAGTGATTTGCCAGAAAAACACAGATTTTAGGAGAAACATACCAAAAATATGAGGCAAAAATCTGGACACTTGAGAGGTATGATGTACACATTCTCTTTGCTATGTACACACTTCATTAGTAATATATTTGAAATGCTTTTCTTGTTTCTTCTTGTAAATACTCAGTGTACCACATTATCATCTATGTGGCAGATTTCCAGATAAATAAATGTATGGAAAACTGGGAAGTCCAAGGGAAATGATTCAAAGTTTGAAATGGAAGATTTGCAACATTTTAATAATTCAGGAGGGTGTTGTTCTAGGAGCAAACCAGAACAATATGTGCAAATATAACCTGTGAAGATGAGCAATAGGCCTGTGCACTGTATGTGTCCAGTTTGCTTGGCTATGCAATTGCAGCCAGAGGTCTTCTGTTATTTGGACTGTTAGCACATTTAATCAGTTTACAGTTATTATATTATGCACCCTTGACTTGGATGACTCTCCGCTAGTGCCAGTTGCCTTTCCTACCTCCACCCATCAGTCTATAGCTAATTTATTTATTCATTTATCATTTATACACTTCTGCTAGAAGAAAGTACCCCCCATCATTTATAATAGAATAAAATGCAAAATAGTACTGTCTGAACATCTGCATATATTTCAATGAATCGACAAAATACATGGGTTGAATTGTGTTAACACATTTTTAATCTCCACAGCATGCTGCAATAAGAAAGTAAGTGCCAGCCTTGTTAATAGCGGGGGAGGGGGGCTACCAGCTATGTTTGACTTGGAGGGGAGCGATAAATTATTCTAGAATGGGCTACCAGCTACGTCCAACTTGAAGAGCAGTGATAATAAGTTATTCATTCATACCTCTCAGGTGTCCTAAATTTTGCAGAATATTCTTTATTTTGCCTTATATTTTTTCCCTGCCCTTGATAAAATTTTTGATTTTCAGGTAAATTACAGAGGATTACATGAGTCAGTAATGCCAGAATACCAGACATTAGAGAATCATAGGTTCATAGGTTCATAGGTAGGTACTAGGCTATTGGCCCTAGGGCCTATATAAGCCTAGCCAAAAATGTACCTTGGCTTTCGCCACCCAAGAAAATTATTTTCCTGTGCCCCTGTCGAGCAGAGCCACAGAAGTGATCCCTGGGGTGAATTTCCCATTTCCCATCCAATCATCAAGATTTTTCTTGAAGAGTGCTAATGAGGAGCTCTGTTTGACATAGATAGGTAGTCTGTTCCCGAGTATGGGAAGTCTCTGGGACAGGAATCTATCCCTCCAGCATGTTCTGTTTATTGTGGTGACAAGGTTTAGGTCCCTAGAGAGTGTAGCTCGGAGGGATTGGGATTTCTTTAAGTGGAGCATGTCCAACAGCTCTGGGTTTGACATAGCTTTGTATGTTAGGCAGAGTTCGCCCCTGAGTAGGTGATATGCAATGGAGTAAAGCTGTAGTTTTTTGAGACAGTCTGCGTAGGGCATCTGTTTGAGGCCAGTAATCCTCTTTGTGAAGTATTTCTGTGGTCTTTCCAGTTGTTGTAGATGTCTTGTGAGGTACATACTAAAAGGGGTGTAGTACTCTATAATGGGTCTAATGAGTGATGAGTAGAGGGGAACAATGACCTCTTTTTTTCTGGATGAGAATCCTTTTGTGATGAGATGAGCCACGTAGAAGGATTTCCTGACGACTGTGGCAATGTGATTATCAAAGGAGAGACTACTGTCCACCTGTGTCCCAAGGTCTCTTATCACATTTTTGGCATTAAGTAGACTACCAGCTATGTGGTAGTTCATGGGTACAGAGTTTTTACCAAAGGGGATGACAATACACTTTTTGGCATTGAGCTTCAGGCCATGGCTTTGACACCAGGTATCTGTCTCAGTGAGGCCCTTTTGTAGTTTGTCCACATCATTAGGAGTTTCAATTATGGCTCCTAGTTTGCAGTCATCTGCAGACTTTGTTAGCCAAAGACCTTCTGTGTTAGCCTGCACTTCAGAGAAGTAGATACCAAACAGGAGAGGACCCAGGACTGAACCCTGTGGTACTCCACTTGTCACTGGTCTGAAGTCGGATTTGGGATCCGCTACTTTCACAGTGTGGGTTCTGTCCGTGAGCCAGTTGGCAACCCATCTTGTGACATAGGGATTTATACCTAGTTTACTGAGCTTATCTATAATTCCAGAGTGGGGGATGGTGTCGAAAGCCTTGGCGAGATCTAGATAAGCTGTATGAACCATTTTACCCTCATCTATGGCTTTGGTGACTACTTCAAAGAAGTCAATCAGGTTTAGGGGACATGATCTGCCTTTTACAAATCCAAACTGGGTAGGGTCCAGAGTTTGGAGATTACCAATGTCTTTGTTTATGAGTTCCACGATGATACATTCCATGGCCTTGCAGACCAGGCTCATCAGGCTAATGGGGCGGTAGTTCCCGGGGTCCGTCGTGGCTCCCCCTTTGTGGAGTGTGATAACTGTCGCGGTGCACCATTCAGTGGGTACAAAGCCTGAGGTGAGTCTATGATTGAACATGGTACTTAGGTAGGGTGCCAGTTCATTCTGTAGTTCATGTAGAACGCAGCCTGGGATATTGTTAGGTCCCATGGATGCTGTGTTCTTGGCTTTGGAGAGTGTGTTTTTACCTGTGCAGCCGTGATTATAGGAACTTTGCATTCTTCCGGTATAGAGATGGGCCCTCTAGGGGGTGAGAGGGGGGTAAAGTTAGCACTGAACCTATCTGTTAGGATGTTGGCAATATCAATTGGTTCTGTATATTTAGTGCCATTGTGCTGTAACTCAGAGCAGATCTGAGTGTTCCCATTGAGATTCTTGACATAGCTATAGAATGCTTTGTGGTTGTCTTTAGAGTCAGTGGCAATTTTGTGTTCGTAACTAGCTTTGGAGGATTTTATGAGGGATCTCAGCTTCTTACTGAGGTTGACCAGGGAGTTCCTCCAGTCATGGGATTTTACTCTTTTTTGCAACAATTTCTTCTTTGTAGAGTTTGTTTATGGCAGAGGACCACCAGATTGGCTTCCTTTTTTTGGAAGATAACATCTTGGTTCTGTTAGGGATAGCATGATCCATGCACTCGTGTAAGTGTTTATAAAGTGCATTTGTGTAGGATTCAGCAGTCATACCTCTATTGTCCTTCTGCATGGGTGTCATGAAGTTTGCCACTTCTGTCTTAAGAAGTGTGAAGTTGGCTTTGGAGAAGTTTTTTAAGATGGTTTCCCTAATTGGGGGTGGGATGTGGATGTCTAGGCTGATTAGCTTGTGGTCATATCTGACCAACGAGAAATTGACCTCTGGTGTGGAACACTGGTTTCCCATGTTGGTAATGACCAGGTCTGCGATATTGCTGCCCCTGGTGGGGATGTGAATAAGCTGATCCTACATTCAAAAGTTCAGAAAATGCAACTCAATTCAGAATTGGTGTTCTTTTAACCATTTAAGTAAATTACAGTGATATTAAAAAAAAAAACATGCCCTTAATTTTCGACCCCTGTCTCCTCCCCTGTTATTTTTGCCTTTGATCAGAATTCTTGAACAAAGAAGTTGAGTTATTATTCACTGATTCAGCTGTATCCATATATGTGCTGTATTCTTCAGTAAGTGTAGAAATGCTAAAGTTGTAACAAGGGTTTTGTTACCTGCAGCAAAATGACTGCATTTCAGGAATGGTGATTACACTACTACATATTTTTTCTTAACAGCATTTCAGTTTGCTTGGGTGATCCACTACAACCAAGACCTTCATATATTTAGCAATCCCTGGCAGAGATATTGAAGGGGAGAAGTGTAATTTTAGGAACAGCTTTCAGTGTCTAATGAACTTTACTGTCACCATGACTTTTGACAAACATGCTGTTATTATGTTTCTTTAATATTCGTTTTAAAATGGTTACTGCTTTAAATACCGTGTGGAGGAAATATGTTTTCCTTTAGACATTACTTTTTTTTTATTGTAGTATTATTCCATTGTGAATTTTCAGATTTTTTTTAACAGCTGTCAGAGGTTTTTTTTTCCTGGAAGTTCAAAGTTGGTGTCATTATCAACTAACTGTAAAATAAATAAGGCACACATTTTCATTAAATCACTGGCTTAAGGAATGGGAAATCAGATGTGTATGCTTACAGAAATGTTTCTGAGTGATCCTTAGTTCTGAATTATTTTCAGAATTTTCAACTGCTATTTCCAGTCATTTGCTTTGCTAATGTGATGTGTAGCACTTCAGGAACTTCAACTGCTTTTTTCAACACCATCTTGTGATATAGGCAAATATACATTTAATCAAACTGCATTAACAAGTTCACATTTTCAAACATTATACTTCACCTATATTGCTGTATATCATATACCCTAAACAACATTACATAAATTATTCAATTCCTGCCTCTTCTTTTTTTAGAGAAGAAACATCTTTATTAAACCACCACTTAATGATGTAGTCAATCATACATTTATATAAATGAAAAAAACACACCAGCACAATCCTAGTCGCAAGCGTTTTCCATCACAAACCATACTGAGACACTCCCAGTTGCAAATATTATACATCACTTATAATTTACTCAATCATTTTTAGTCAAACATTGCATATCTAATTTAAGTGCTGCTTTTTTTAAACCTCATTCCTCCCTGTATACATTGTTTCCACAATTCCCATTTTTCCTCTGTGATTTGTTCTTACCCTTTTCTAAAGATCTCAATTCCAGTTTTATCTCTGTTACTATATTCACTACTTCTAGTGCAGTTGGTTTAGATTTTGATTTCCATTTTTTAGTAATTGCATTTTTGCCAGCCACCATAACTGGCCTCAGCAAGGCCTTACCAAGTTTAGGCAGTTTTAATTCTGTATCATAGCTCAGAAAAATAATTTTCCCTCGTCATACCATCTGCCCACCCAACATCTCAGACAGTACAGCCTGCAGGGGGGCATTCAAGTCTGCCAACTCATTGTAGTCCCAGAAAATATTTTCCCAATTATCTCTTTCTTCCCCTTCACACCTCCAAAAATTCTCTGGAGTCTGCTTACGGTATAAATATTGATGTAAACATTTCTAAGCAAAAATCCTACATTTTTTTAGATTTTGTTGCATATTTGGGAGATATACATATATCATCCCATTGTTTCTTTGTGAATTGCTTATCCAATCTCTCTTCCTAATCCTTTCTAACCTCTTCTGTTTGATTCTTATAGTTATCTTGCAATATTTTATATGTTCTACTAATTATTCCTTTTTAATGGCAGCTTCTGTTCCAGATTCTACTAAAATCTCTACCAGTGCTGGTCTTTTGTTTAGGACCCCCTATTTCTTTCCCTTTGCCTATACTCTGATATCGATCCTTGATATGGAAGGTGATCTCTAACCTGCAGTGCAAATTCTTGGCATCTTCCCATTCGATTACCTTTTCCTAATTATTTTCTCCCAGTACCTTGGATGTTAATTGTGTTTCACTGTTGCAGTTCTTACTTATTGGTTATCCGGCCCCCGGTAGCCCTCGATCGGCCTGAGTACCTAAGGTAAAAGGGATATGACGTTGGCTGCCGTCGGTTGTATAGGGGGTCAGTACCCTGAGTACAAAAGGAGGTAGCTGACGTTACTTCCTTAGTCTTCTTTGCCATGAAGCCTGAAGCAGAAGCTTTTTTGCATGAGTGCCGGTCGGCCGTTTAGCTTTTTGATTTCTGACTACGAAAGTTGAAGTCAGCTACAGCTAAGTACCCCATTGGGATCCTCTTTTTCTTGCCTAACGAATGTCAGAAAAAGTTAATAATTGTCTTACCTGTGGAAAGCAGATTCCCCATAGAGATTTTCACTCTTACTGTATTATTTGCTTAGGCCTTGAGCACGATATTCCTAATTGTGATCTCTGTGCTTCTTTTAATCCACGTACTATCTGACGTCAGATTAAGCTCTTAGCTCTTAGGAAGTTCTCTATATAACAAAGCAAAGGGATTTTAAAAATGCTTTGTTATATAGGGAACTTATTTGGCAGCTTAGGTTAAAATCCAACATTCCTCCAGGTCTTAACGATTATATTAGTATAAAATCTGCACTATTAAAAAAAGCTGAAAGTGTGTAATGTATAAATTACATTACATTTCAAATACGTTTTATAATTTATGATTTTGGTTACATGTACATTTATACACACTTAAATTTTTAAATGATATTTAATATTATTGAGGTTGAAGTTTTTATAACATATTATAGTAGAGTATAAATTGGTCATGTTCTTTTAAATTTTAATTGATTGTTAGTGCTTATTATGATTAAGTATATAAAGCTGTATGTTGTACCAGTGCTTTTATCTGATGAAGTCTTATCATTTGATGAAAGCACTCACCTGTGGAATATTGTTGAATCATAAATCATAAAGGATTTTGTACCTACGTTTGTGGTCTGGACTTTTATTGTTTGTAATTATAGGTTTCTGCTTGTGCTATGTATAGCAGTCTTAACTGTGTAACTCTGAAATACCCCTTCAAATTGGGTGATCCCAGTCTGCTTTGTTCTACTGGAAGAATCAGCTTATTTCACTTAACTCTTGCCATCTTCCCCTTCCAGATAAAATCCTTCATGTCTTTGTTAATTGCTATCCACAACTTCTCCTCTGGTTGATAAAAATATGCCTGACCTGCGTATAAGACTAAAAGGACTAAAAACATTTTAACTGCTTGCATCTTACTGTCCACATCCATATAACAGATCATTGATTTTCTCAATTTTTGTATTATTTTTTAGTCTCTTCTCACATATCCTTAGCTGCCACACCGGAATCTTTTTTATCCATACTCCTAAATGCTTCATTTTATCATGTCCCCTTAAGTATGAATATTGCTGAACCAATTCGACTATGGGCACATAATGTACTGCTATTGCCTTTATTTTAGCTTCATTCATTTTGTATCCTGAAAAGATTTGAAACCATCTCAAAATGCTGCACACTATAATGTCCCTTTCTGGTTTTGTCGGGTATAAAATAATATCATCTGCAAATAGAGCTGGCTTTTCTTGACAAACCATGCAAATTATATCCTTGAATTTCTGAGTCCCTTATTTTCTTTGTCAGCGGTTCTAAATATAATGCAAATAACAAAGGGGAAGGAGGACACCCCTGCCGTGTTCCTCTGCTCAAGCAGAAGTTATCAGAGAGGACCCCACCCACTTTAATTTTCACCTCCAATCATATATCCTCCTAATCAAACTTATAATTTCATCAGGAAATGCAAATGCTTCCATTGCCCTGCTCATAAAGTCCCAGCTTATTATGTGAAATGCTTTCTCTGCATAAAGACCCGCCAACAACAGTGATATTTTCTTGTATTCTGCTTCCCACTGGATCATCAATGTTCTGTTAATGTTGTCAAATGTTTTCCTCCTCGCCACAAAACTGCATCAATCCATAACTATCAATTTTGGCATCATTTTTGCCATTCCTTTAGCCATTATAAATATAAATTATAGACATAAACCCTTCATAATCATGGTTTAGTATTGAAATGGGGCTGTATGAAGCTGGTTCGGATTGATCTTTACCCTCTTTAGGTATTACAGCTACCACTGCTTTCTTCCAGGATGTTGGTGCTCCTCTTAAAATACTGTTAAACAAAACCCTCCAGATCTTTTTTCCCCTCTTAGCTTCCAAACTTCCACAGGAATACCATCTGTTCCTGGGGACTTTCGTGTAGATTGGTTATACATCACTATTTTAATCTCATCTCCTCCTATCCTGTTAGTAATTGAGCCTCATCTGCTTCTAACATTGGCATATTTATTTCTTCCATAAACATTTCCGTTTTTATCTTTTCTTGATTTCCATATTTCTCCACTTTATACAGACTTTCATAAAATTTTTGAAATATTTCTAATACCTCTACAGTATCAATTACCTTCCTTGTTATAGGCTCCTTATACTTGGTGACAGCTTTTTCTACTTCTGTTGCCTGAGTCATTGAACTTTCCAGTTGGGTTGAGTCCTATGATTTCCCCAAATGTGGGAAACTGAACTGCATAATTTATAGTAGTGGTGATCTGCCATAATGTTGTGTCCTAAACTTAAGCTAACAAACAGATCTATTTTTTTTTAGCATGCCTAGCTCACACTTCTGTATATTTCTAACCAATGATCTGAAGTAGTTAACTTCATTTGCTCAGCAACCTGTGGGTATTGGATCTGATTCAGATCTGAGCCTGCAGCTTTCCAAGCTAAAAGATCCGAGCTCCAAGCTCCTTCCCTACCCATAATGCCCTGCCATCTCCCTCTAACCCTCAGATCTTGTTTGCCGTGGCTTCCATAAGCTTCTCAGAATAAGCTCCAAGCATAGTACTGTGAGTTTAGCATTTAAATCTTGAATTTCTGTCACACTTTCTCTAACTTGTGTGTGTGAACTTCCTCTTATCTTTCCAGCCTTTTTTGGGTAGTTCTTTTAACTTTTGGTTAAGTTAGATTTATTCCCCTCCCCCCTCTGTGTGTGTGAAAGTGTGTGCTTGTGGGCCTATTTTTTTTTCTTCTTTCTCTTCTATAATGGCTGAAGGCCCTAAAGCCATTTTCTCTAAATGTACTGAGTGTGGCCATAAGCTGTTCCCAGCGGACGGCCACACTTGGTGTGTCCTGTGCCTGGGGGTTGATCACCTTTCCTCAGGCTGCACTATTTGTGCAGCCTTCAACCCCAGGGCTTTGAAAGATAGGAGGTCGAAGCTTATTCTGGCAGGCCTTTTGCCCCCGGACTCTGCTTCGTCCTCCTTGGTGGCGCCAGCCATGGCTGCGGCTGCCCCACCTGCCGCTCCTGATCCCCTGGCCAGGACTTAACCTCCCTCGCTGGCCCAGGAGGAAAGGGACGGCAGAAAGAAGGATAAAAAGGATAGGGAGAGAGAGAAAGAAAGGCATCGCAGTCACAAGAGGCGGTCCGACTCAACCCCTTTGGCACCGGCATCTAAACAGCTTGCCTCTCCTCTTAAGGTCTCTGGGCCTTCCCCCTCCTGGCTCCATTCTCCACGTTTCTCCCCGGACCTGGAGGATGAGACCCGGTCACCTTCAAGGTCATCTAGGCGGCCTTCCCAGCTGGCTTTGGTGGCCTCATCTAGATCCACCAGAAGTTTATCAGACGCAGATATTGACCGGATGATGCATCAATTTCTCCAGGCCCAGATGCAGATGGGAGTGCTCTTGCGTCCTCCCCACACTGGGGGGGGGAGCTCGACACCTTTTTTCACCCCCATTGCTCCTTCTCCGACCCACTTTCAGGGTTCGGAGCTGTCAGATCCGACTAGCTTCAGAGCCGGGGTAGGGTCGGTGCCGACAGTGTTTCCTACTTCGGCGCTGACTGTACTCTCGAGTCTGTCGGATCCATTGGGATCCGAGCTCTCGGGGCCGTGAGCTGAACATCAGATCCGGAGGGGTCAGCGGGCCTTCGGCTCCGTTAAGGGCGGGGCACATTACCCTTTCTGATCCGATCGGATCACCTTAGGCGCCGGTCCACACGTCAGATCTGAGGGGACCTCTTTTGCATCCAAGGGAAAGCAGTTCCCCCTCGGCATTCGACGTCGTGGAGAGGGTCCTTTCGAGGGATTTGAGGCCCCAGGCTCTTGCTACGGATTCACCCGCCACTCCCACTCAGACAGGCCTGCCTTCCATCATCCGGCCCCAGGGACAGCCTGTGCCTACATCCCAGATTGTTCCCGTAGAGGAACAGGACATTGTTGGTGAGGCCTCTTCAGACAGCCCCCCCGAGGAGGTCCCTCACAACGAAAGTGCAAGAGGAGGCACTTGAACTCACCTAAGCCCCTCATGGAGGACACAGACTTAGAGGAAGGGGAAGGTTCCCCAAGGTCACCTTCCTCGGATGAGTCTGTGTTTCTGGAGGCATTTGACGCAGGCCCATCTACCTCTTGGGGGTCCCCTCCCACCGACCCCCGGTAGACCTCATAACTACCAGGGCATGGAAGGAGCCGGACACTGTCGAGCCAATACCCAAGAGACCAGACAGGATCCTCAGCCCTCCCATGGACAGGACAGTTTGGAGCAAGGGTGCCCCAGTGGATGCCATGGTGGTGGCAGATGCCACTAAAAAGGAATTAGCACATGAGAGTTCCTCGGTGCATCCTCCAGACAAGGAGTCTCGAATGATGGACCGCTTGGGAAAGCGGATGTTCTCTTCAGCTACCTTCTCTGTAAGGTCACTGAATTATATGGCACATGTGATTCGGCTCCAGCGGGATCTGATTAAAGAGTATGCTGGGTCACCCCCAGAGTCCATGTCGGCCGAGGACAAGCGGACCTTCTCGGCTCGAATGGCCACTCTCAAGTCAATCACCCACACATCTATGCGGCTTCTCTCCCATGCTACGGAGGGAGCAGCTAGAGCTAGCGGAACAGGCATCGTCTTACTTAGACAGGCCTGGCTCCATCTCTGCGATTTTGCGGAACCCTTCAAGGCATCCTTCGCGAATGCCCCTTTTGACGGTTCTACGCTCTTCGGCAAAACCGTCCGCGATACGCTCCTCCAGAGCGAGAAAGACGGGAAGACGTTGTCTGCCATCGGGATCTGTTTCTCGGCTCCTCAGAGGTCCTACTCCAGGCACCAAAGAGGACAAAAGAAGATGTGGTTCTGGAAAGCTCAACAATCCTGTTTCGCTCCGGATCCCTCGTCCTTCAGAGGCAGAGGAGGACAGGGTGGATGCTGGCCCAGGGGCAGAAGGTGTCCGAAGAATTTTGGTCGAGAGAACCTTTTTCGGATCGACCCGCGCAGCGGCCCTGAGGGGTTGCCAGACTGCTCCTCTCTGAAGGCAGTCGGGGGGTGCTTCTCGGAATACCTAGCAAAATGGGAGTCCATTATGACAGATCGCTGGGTGCTCCGAATCATATCCAGAGGCTATTCAATTCCTTTCCTATCTTATCCTCCACAATCAGCAAGACTCCCCAATGTTCCACCCGATCAGAGGGAGGCAGCAGCATCAGAAATTCGAGGGCTGCTAAGAAAAAGAGCTATCCAGCATGTCCCCCTGAACAATCAGGCTTTTACTCCAGGTTTTTTTTGGTGCCAAAAAAGACGGGGGACTTATGACCCATTCTCAACCTGTCCACACTAAACCTGTCAGTCGCCAAAGATAAATTCCGGATGATCACTATTCAATCCATTCTCCCACTTCTGCAGGAGAACGACTGGATGTGCTCGATAGACCTCAAGGATGCGTACTACCACATTCTGATGGACAGATGATCCAGAAGGTTCCTTCACTTTCGGCTGGGAGCCAGCCATTATCAGTTCAGGGTCCTACCCTTTGATCTCACCACAGCCCCCAGGGTGTTCACCAAGGTCATGGCAGTTGTAGGGGCCCACCTGAGGCTTCAGGGAATACAGATCTTTCCGTACCTGGACGACTGGCTCGTAACCGCCCCCACCAGGCATCAACTCTACTCAGGCAGGGACTAATTCTTATACCTAGCCCACCACCTAGGGATCACGATAAACCACCAGAAATCCTCCCTTCAACCTACTCAAATTTTGGAATTCATAGGGGCCAGGATAGACACTACTCAATCCAGAGTCTTTCTGACAGCGGACAGACTTCACAGTCTAAGCCTTCACATTCTAGACCTCTTACAATCATCAGCTCCCCCAGCGGAACTAGTCCTGAGGGCCCTGGGATCCATGGCAGCAGCCATCAATATGTCGCCCTTTGCTCACCTGAATATGAGAATCCTTCAATGGTCCAGTCTTTTTCACCACCAGTCTACACCTATTCCCCTCAGCAGGATTTGCAGGGAGTTGCTTCTTTGGTGGCTCTGCTCCAGAGATCTCCGAGAAGGCCGCCCCTTCGTTATACCCCCTCCCCAAGTCACGATGACCATGGACGCATCTCTCCTCGAGTGGGGGAGGCATTGCATGGGGAGATCCGTCCAAGGCACGTGGACTTTCACAGAGACCTCACTGCATATCAATGTCCTGAAGATGAGGGCGGTGCTTCTAGCGTTGCAGGATCTCCATCCCCTTCTTCCTCCAGGAACTATTGCACTTCAAACAGACAACATGTCAGTAGTCTGGTACATAAACAAACAGGGGGGACCAGATCCTATCCACTTTGCAGGGAGGCAATGAGAGTATGGGAATGGGCGATATCCACCAACCTCTTTCTCATAGCAATGCACATCCCGGGTTGGTCAAACATCTTGGCGGACAGGTTGAGTCAAACGATCCTCTCACCTTACAAGTGGTCTCTGAACCCAGCAGTAGTGAAACAAATCTTCCTTGAATGGGGTCAACCTTGCTGCGATCTCTTTGCCTCGCCTTCGAACACAAAGTGCAGCGAGTTCTTCGCTCTGATTCCCCCACCAGGGGAAGCCCCCAGAGACGCTCTAGTTCATGCTTGGCCATCCGGTCTTCTGTATGCTTATCCTCCTCTTCCATTGATGACAAAATTCTTGCAGAAAGCTCATCGGTTGGGGAGCAGAGTTATCCTCATAGCCCCATTCTGGCCTCGTCAAACCTGGTCCCCTTACCTGCAGTCTCATCTAGTACATCCTCCCTGGATTTTAGATCCCAATCCGGATCTGATCTCTCATCCTTTAGGATTGAAGACCTCCGACCTGGACTACCTCAAGCTCTCAGCTTGGTTTCTCCAGTTCCCTTAATGGCTAGGACTCCCGGTATATCTTCCTCAGTTAAGGCCATCCTGCTGGCCGCCCATAAACCATCTACCAGGAAAATCTACAATAGTAAATGGAAACGTTTCTCTGTCTGGGCAGAGCACAGGTACTTAGACACCTTCACGGCTCCTATCCCAGCATTTCTAGACTTTCCTTCGCATAGCTTTGATCAAGGAGCTAGTGCTTCTACTGTTAAAGTTCATTTGGCAGCTGTTTCCCACTACCACGCTGGAAACAGTTCAGGGCCTCTAGCATCCTCCAAGATATGCAAAACATTCATGAAAGGAACCTTTTTGTTAAGACCCCCTATTAAAGATGCAGTGCTTCCATGGGATCTTACCCTAGTTCTTCAAGCTCTGACTGAGCTTCCTTTTGAACCCGCGGCTTCAGTTGACTTAAAATATGTATCCTGGAAGATGGCCATCCTGATTGTCATTAATTCTGCTAGAAGGATATCAGAGCTTCACGCTCTTTGCAGTAAACCTCAATACATCATCTTTCATAAAGACAGGGTCTCCCTCAGGACTAATTCCACTTTTCTGCCCAATGTGGCTTCAGAAGCCAACATCAACCAGTCCATCAATCTACCTGTCTTCTTTCCAAATTTCCAAAACAAAGGAGAATACAGACTTCATTGTCTGGATGTTCACAGACAGTTACGTTTTTACTTAAACAGAACAGCAAATCTTCGAAAATCTGATCAACTTTTTGTTTCCTTTGCAAAATCCTGTCTGGGGAAGCCAGTCACTAAAGTAACCTTAGCTAGATGGATTTCCCAGTGCATTCTCCTAGCATACAAAAGTTCTGGTCGTCCTGAACACCTAAGAGTGTGAGCCCATTCTACCCGATCTATGGCCACTTCTGCTGCTTTCTGGTCAAGGGTTTCTTTGGATGACATTTGCTCAGCAGCTACTTGGGCTTCCTCTCATACCTTTATTACAGACTATAAATTCGATTTAATATCCAAAGGACATGCATCGTTTGGCTCCGCAGTGCTCCGGAGTATCCTTCCATAAAGGCCTCCCAAATTGCTGGTAGCTGGGGACTCTGTCCCACAGGTTGCTGAGCAAATTAACTACTTCAGATAAAGAAGTTATGTACTCACCATAACATTCCATCTGAGTAGGTAACTTCAATTGTCTGCAACCGACCCTCCCTCCATCCCCCGGACCCTTAGTTCGTTATCAAAGGATCAGGATATGTCTTCGTTCAGTTGACATCACTGGAACGTATTGTAACCCTTTCTAGGTTATATAATTTCCTATTGCCTTTTTTTCTGGCAAACTCGATCTGTGGGTTAGAGGGAGATGGCAGGGCATTATGGGTAGGGGGAGGAGCTAGGAACTCGGATCTTTTAGCTTGGAAAGCTGCCGGCTCAGATCCGAATCGGATCTGATACCCACAGGTTGCAGACAAATGAAGTTACCTACTCAGATGGAACGTTATGGTGAGTACATAACTTCTTTTTATGCATACAATTCCCCAAGTCCTAACTGAGAAACAACCATTTACTCTCATAGTAATCTTATTTACATACTTTTTCTCCAGATGCACTTCATTTCTGTCTTTGTCACTATAAACATCCTGTTGCTTTCCTTTCTATCTTTCTATCTGAAACTTTCTCTCTCGAAACACACATCTTCCTTTCCTTTCTGTCTTTCTCTCTTGAACTCTCTGCCAAATCATGCTTCTTCCTTTCCTGTTTTTCTCTCTTTCTCATACTCTCTTTCTTGAAACACACTTCTTCTTTTACTTTCCATCTTTCTTCTCTCAGAACAGTTTTTTTCCTTTCCTTTCCTTTTGTTTACTTTCAATGGACTTCAATTTGAGAAAGAAGACAGCCAATAATGACATTTCTGAACTCCTGGAGACAGGCATTGCCTCTCCCTCCCACACCTAGTCTAGAACTTGTTGAAAGGACAGACAAGGTACAGTAGGACTTTTGTTATTAAAAGACTTCCTAAAGAACATTAATTGTGCTTAAAACAATTGCAAGAACAGTAAACTGTCCAAAAACGTTAAGGTCTGCTTAGGAAAGTTTTAGCAGTTTAGTTTTTTGGTATAACATTTAAATGAAACTTTTACTAATTTATGCAAACATCTGTGCCTGTAGTTTATATTATATCTTGCATAACAAAGTTGGTTTTAACTTACAATCCTTTCCAAAATGCTACAGTAGTTACAATATTTTTAGACACTGCTCATGACTAAACTGAGTATTTGCTTTTTGTGATTTTTACATGACATATACTTCCTTACTTACTGTGATACTTAAACTTAACTGAACTTTGCTGTTTCCTCATAAGTCATTATTTAATTTTAAAAAACTAAATATTTCTCCATGGTTGTTTTCACCTTCAGTGGGATACTTTCCAAGTTCACAGCAGTGCATATGCCCGCTATGTCATGGAAGGAGACTGTGGCTTGATATAGGTAACCAACCATCTCTTCCAGGCAAGCACTGAAAATACTTGTATTATCTGTACGTGTACTGTGTGCTGTACAGGAAATAGCTGTTTATACTTCCACATCCAGAGCAAGATCATATGGAACTGAATGTATACTGCTGTCTTTCCACACATCTCAGACCTTCTTAAGGTAATCTTTCCACAATGACTAAACCCAGTGTCCCACTTCCCAGACTCACCCCAGTACTCAACTGATCAGACCGCCCCCCCCTTTTGCAAATTCCTGGATCCACCACTGGGTCCATTGCATGCTGAAAGACTTCACTTGCAGAATTTATTCCAAATGACATCCTAAGGAATCTATATCTGCTAAATGGGGTACCGAAAGTAGTCAGTAATGAGGATTTGCGATTGAGCATCACTTGCCAAAATTAACTTTTTGCATCTAAGACAAAAAAAAAAAAAAAACAGTGGCATTCAGTATTAGGGCTGCAACTTCCTGGACTGTATGCATTGAATGATTTGGTCTCTTTAATGCTTTGTTCAAATCTCTTGGGTCAAAACATATTCTGATTTCATCTGAGCCTTTTTTGTGGGCTGCTACAATGGACGACACCCATTCAGTTGGTTCTGTGACTGGACAAATTACATCTTGCTGCACCATTTTTTACCCAACTGACCTATAACTCTATCCTGCATAGCTACTGGAACTTTTCTTGCTGGTCTGACCACTAGACTGACCTCTGGTCTTAACGTCATAGAATAGACAACTGGAAGTTTGCCCAACTTGTCATCAAAAAATATCAGCATACTCTGACAAAATGGCTTCAGTAAAATTGGAACTAGGAGATGTGCTTATATGATGAGCTTATTTGGTAAAAGGAAGCAAATTCATTCTCAGACTGTTTCTGAGACCCAATAATGACTGCACAGGTCATCAGATTATACAGATTAACAAGCTGTAACAGTTCTTAGCCAAATAACATGAAAGTACTGTTGAGCTTTCGGTTTGAATTTCCTCACCTCCATAAGCAACAAGTTTCACACAACTAGCCACGCTGAGTTGTTCATTAGCTCTCACTTTAGCAAAAGTATCTGCTGACATATTACACTTTGAACCAATATCTGTTTTGAGCTCAGTGGATTTATGATTTACCATTGATCTGGACAGTACAAAACACTTCATTTTTTTGTCAACAAATTCACTGCATCAACCTTTTCACCAACTACTAATACACCATCTACGAAGAAAGTAGACCGCTGCAATTCTACTCAATCAGTTTGCTTTTTTGAGTGACCTTTCTTTATAACTGTGTAAGGTTTACTTGATTTGCAAAACTTTTGAAAATTATTCCATTTTTACACTTGTGGCAATGCTGACCAAATGCTAAGCAATTCTCTCTTTTAGACTCATGGTGTGCCTTCATTGAAGGTTGGGCGTTGAGCTGGCACCTTGGCACTGTAAAAATCTACTGCCAATCAATAGCGGAGCGGAGCTCCGCTGAGGCGACCCCTAACCGGGAAAAGCCGAAAGAAGAACATTGGCACCACAGCTGCGAAAGTTAACAATAAAGGTAGATTTGGGTTTTGCTGACTCACACTTGTACTGCACTGGGCATGCTCCTTTCTCAAAATTTGCTGGAAAACTACATGGTTTCCCTGGTGAACCAGCGCTGGTTGTGCCTGCCATGTGTTTATGCCTGCTGCTTTTGCTTGTCATGTGTTGCATACTGTCTACATTTGCTCTGGAGACTGCTGAAACCATACTCTTAGCACTTGCAGGCATACCTGTGTGCCTTTCTGTAACTTCATGGATTTGACAATTCTCAATAGCTTTGTTCAATGTTAAATCACTGTCACAAAGGAAAATCTTTCTCACAGCAGCATTATTAATACCACACACAAGCCTGTCCTTTATCAACTCATCTTTTAAGTCACCAAACCGACACATTTTAGCTTTGTTTCTCAGGTCATTTATATAAGCTGCAAAAGTTTCCCCTGGTTTCTGATCTCTTGTGTAAAACAAATGCCTCTCTAATGACATATTTGTCTGAGGGTTGCAAATTTCCCTGAATCTGGGCTTCAAATACTCTGGTTCTACTCTTGATTCAGCCTGTATAACAACATTATGGTTTTCACATTCTCCTTCATATACTGCTGGTGCATACACAAATGAATGCTCTCTTTCAATGGCCTCTGACCCAGCTAGGTTTAGCAAAATGAATGCCCTAGTGCATGCATCTTTGTCAGAATAAGCTGCTTGTATACAAACATTGTACTCTTGCTCAAATATTCTCCAATTCTCTGCAATATTCTGATAAATGAAAGTGGTGAGGGCTTTTGTAATGTCTTTCATATTAACTCATACCATTGAAGGCTTTTGCAAATATGCACAAACATATACACATATACATATGCCATAGACTTATGCCAAAACTTGTAACTATGCCCAATAGCACAACAAGCCTCTGAATAACTGAACTTTGTAAAATAAGTCTCTCAGGCAATATAATACTCTTGAAATCACTGTACTGTAAGAAATCACTTCTTATCAGTGTAAGAAACATTTTAAAATAACTGCACTGTGAGAATGAACTGGGCAGAAAAACCTTAGAGTAAGAAACATTTCAAAGTAATTGCACTTTGGGAATAAACACTACACAGCACACTGAAGCTTCCCCAAAACTGCAGTACTTTGCTAAATAACTCTTTGCAGTGCAAGAAACACTATGTAATGGCGGCACTTTATGAATAGACACACCTAGCACAAGAAACTTTTTGAAATGGCTGTATTTTAACAGCACTTTATGAAATAGTTGCACTTTGCACAAAACAAACTCCAGAATAAATGCACAGTAATAAGCACACACTGTAAGCACTTTTACACACGTCAGTTATGCCCTGAATGCACTTACATTCCTTACAGTTGCTGCATATTCTCTCACCTCAAAATACACATAGAGAAGTGGACTGAATATTGATTTGTGGAAGAATGGAAAAGAAAGTGGCAACTGGGCAACAATCATCTCAAAAAATAAAAGGGTAACCT
Organism: Protopterus annectens; assembly: GCF_019279795.1. Classification (NCBI taxonomy): domain Eukaryota; kingdom Metazoa; phylum Chordata; order Ceratodontiformes; family Protopteridae; genus Protopterus; species Protopterus annectens. The sequence continues at coordinate 1,128,877,472 of NC_056726.1, forward strand.
TTTGAAATGTCTGGACCTGCTAGAGTCAGTCCCAAAATGTGGAGACTGCCTGGCCAAAAGATTGAGGGTGGCCTAATCATTAAGGTGTTTGCCTTACAAGCATAAGGTGCAGGGTTCGAGTCTCACAAGGGATAATTGGCTAGGCTTAAAATGGCTCGCAAGGGCAATTAGCCTAGTACTAACCTATGAACTTACATGCACAAAGTCAGAGATGCTATTTCTCTGAATATTTCCTTATCTGTGAGGCATGCCAATCACAGAGTTGGTAAACATAAGTTTGGGGTGCAGGAGGGACCCCCCTGCAAAAAGAGGTTTCAAGGAGAACAGCAATTTTTGAGATTTATTCTACTCCAAGTTTTCAGTCTTTTTTTCCAGCATTCACATTTTGAGTGCCGACATTTCAATAGGGAGACAAACTGTGTCATTATGTCAATGAAATGTGACACCTAATCAGAAAAGGCATTATGCAGATAGTATAAAGGCAAGGTAAACATCACATTAGGGAGAATGCCGTTAGTATTATGTTCAGAATAACAGGATGTGGTTCAAACAATTTTTTTACTGCACATCGGCAGGTATCACAGAGACAAATGTGGACTCTGAATATTACTAACTTGGTTGCATATAGCATTTTCTAATATTTATCATTGTGGAGGTACCTATGCACCTCAGCTGTTTTATTAAAACACACAAAAGAAAATGCTTCTTTTGTATTCAATTAAACTTTGAGTATTCTAACGATTTACTAGCCATGCTGAACTGCCATGAATGCTTTTGCTCATCTCCCCAGTGCCAGCAGGCACAACTATAAAATAGTGACTTGAGTGTTTAGTTGTCTTATCTTTTCCAAATTTCTAATTATTTTTGAGCACTAAATGCCTTCATGATGGCATCTTCATGTAACCACCTCACTGATTACAAAGTATTCTAATGTTGTAATGTTACAAAGTATTCTAATGCTGTAACATTACAAAGTATTCTAATGCTGTAATGAATAGATGACTAGTGCTGCTGGCTCCCACCTCTAAAGTTCATTTTTCTGTAAAAGATCTGATCATTGCCTGTATGGAGTGGATATCTTCTAGTTCCATGCCAAGTTTTTTTCTGAATACTCTGCTTTCCTGTCACTTCTAGAGAGGTTCTAGGTACTTATCATTTTTCCGTTGCCAGTGAATGTTGCATTTGCTTCTTTCTCTTAACATTAGGTTTACTGCTGACAAAAGCTTAAAAGGATCACTTGATTTAGCTAAACAACAAATGAAAACTCAAAATCTGGCTTTCCATACCATCAAGATTAAAGTGCTGTGTCTTCTTCATTCTCACTGAATCACCTGGTCTTCTAAATGATGCTTATTTGTTATCTGCTGGTAGCTAGGAAAGTAATTAATGTTTCATCTGTTCCATGGTTCTCAGAAGTATAGAAATACATTCCTTTTATCATTCTTTATATGGCATCTTATGAAGCATCTGTACCTGTTCTTTTGCCCTGAACTGAATTATGTTGACCTTGACAACATATGTATGGCAGTGGTGTACAGAAGTACAAGCAGATGTCCAGATTTACTCACAGAGTTACAACGGCTAATTTATTCTTCCTGGTGGTTTATTACTACATGTATCATATTAGCTGCTAAGTAGGAGGCTCTATGATGATATCACACATACACCAGTATTTAGACTGATGCATCACAAAATGGGAGAGCTTCAGTACTGAATCTCAATATAAACATTTTATTTGTAAACCTCATTCCGTATGCAAGTATTCATACTCATATCTAATGCTAGCTGTGGCATACTCTGCTTTGTTCAGTTTTAATGTCCACAACGCTGTGCTTCCACCTTCATGGGTATTTCTAGTTGCTGCATCTATGCCTGGGCCTTAGGTGATGAGGATCATTAAATTCTTTCATATTGTGTCAATCTGTTTTTACTGTTTGTTTTGTAGCACACACTGAAACATACATTCAAAATACAAATCAATTAATATTTTTTTTCCAGATTAGCCATGTGGCAGGGATTTCTATTTTAAGTAACAAACATCAGTTCCCATCATTTCTGAGGACAGTTGTAAATGTTGCCCAACAACCCAAAGGCTTTGCCCAGCTTCTCATATATTACCAATGGGAGTGGGTGGGAATTCTGGCTACAGGAAATGACTATGGGATAGAAGGAAGCCAGCAGCTCAAAGATGAGTTAATGAAGTCTGGATTCTGTGTTGCATTCTATGAAATTCTTCCCCAGCTACTAACAAGATCTAAAATCATATCAGTTGTGCATACAATAAAAGACTCTTCTGCCACAGTTATAGTGATTTATGCTTTCCAGGAACAAGTAATTCCTCTGATGGAGGAAATTACTCAACAGAATATTAGTGGTAAGATCTGGGTAGCAAGCGCCAGTTGGATTTTTTCTGCAGCATTCTCTGTTAAAACCATCTGGACAACACTTCATGGAACTATTGGACTCACAGCTGTCAGTAATAACATGCCTGCTTTTAAGGACTTTCTTTACACAATTCATCCTGATAAATTCTCCAGTGATATATTCATGACCGCATTCTGGGAAACAGCATTTAAGTGCAAGTGGACAGATAATAAAACATCTCAGGTAGTAAACATGGGAATTATTGACAACCTTAGGTACTGCTCTGGCCAAGAGAATCTGCAGATGCTGGATCAAAGTATATATCCAGTTTCAGATTTTGGATTCCCGTACAATATGTATAATGCAATATATGCAGTGGCACATGCATTGCAGACTTTGATGGCATGCAGGAATGAAAAAGGATCATTATTTAATGCAACATGTACAAACAGCAGCACTTTCCAGCCACAGCAAGTATGAAGTCTTTTAAATTCATGCTACTTTTTATACTTGTACCTGGTACATTTTTATATCTTTTCTCTTGATATTATACTGGCTTCTTTTCCTACGAAATTATGAAAAAAATAGCTTTAAAGATAGATGTTAATATGAGAATACTTGTTTTACTTATTTTGTTTCAGGGGGTTACTGATGCACAGATATTTTAAATGCTATGGAAAGCTTTTTCTTGTGACTGATGTTTATGTCTCACTCATTAACAGGTTCTGTAATGGAGCCCTACAGTTTATCACTTGCAGATGAAAAGAACAGGAGCATTGTGTTTTCCTTACTTTCTCCAACTACTCCTATTTTGTGTGATCTCAGAACTAGTATATATATAATTTGTAGGTGTTGAGGCTTTTCCTAAAGTTAGCGAGTACAGTAGATGTACATATCCATCCAGCAACCCCTTTTTCCCATTTTTGCAAACAGGGAATGAATGTCACATCAATAGTGATCTAGAGCCAATGCTTCAAATTGGCAGGGGATAGCCCTGCAATGGTTGTTCTGTGCCACACACATACACACGTGTGCATGCTCACACACACACGTACCTACACTTGATCTCACACCTATGTCCAATTTAAAGTGTCCAGTCCACCTACTACATGTATTTGGAGTGTAGGAGGAAACTGGATCACATGTAGAAAACCCATGCAAACATAGGGAGGATATACAGACTTTAAACAGAAGACACTCCAACTGAGCTAAAACAAATGCTGTTTGTATGCTTTGCGACTTTGTGAATGTTGTTTTGAGCAGTTCCCCCCAAGGATTTAAATATTTTGGGTTGGAATAATTGCCTGTAAAATAAATAAAATGTGATTATTCCTAGTACACCTTTGTTTTAATGCCCTTGTTATTAATCCTGAATGATAACAAACTGCGTTCTTCTTTAATCATTGGACCCAAGATCTGTCATGATTGCTTGGATATGTTACATGTTTATCTGCCTGACAAAAATGAATATTATATTACCATCTTTACATCCATTTTTAGAACACATAACATAGAGGATTAAGAGCAGGTCACTGATCTCAACCTGCTTATAATGTGTTTGAGACATGGATGCCAAAAAATTCACCTCGAGAACAAAACTCATGAGGCGAATCTTGGCATCTATGTCAAGAACACATAATAATTGGTTATGATCAGAGACCTATTCATAATTCTTTATAGTGCAAGGAGCTTTATCTGTGCTATATATTAATAGTTCCAGAAAAAAAATTCATAATGTGTTTTGCTGGCTTTCAAAGCCACAAAGCAGTTAGTGAGCACTGTTAGATAGTGTAAGAGATTCTGTTATGTTAGAAAAAGTCAAGAGCACATTACTGGCATGAACCACATACTGGAACTAATCTGTTTTTTATTCTGCCCACTCAATACCTGATCTTATCAAGTGAAGTAGGAGGTGCTTAACATTTGTTTAGCTTGTGTCTCGTGCTACAAAAGCCCTTAACTGATTTGTCTTTCTTCAAATATCAGAGCGTACTATCACGCTTCATGCACTAAAAGTGAGTTATGATCAGAGAGACCCAATCTTTGTGGTATATACCCCAATGTACTACTAGCTGTAGAACAAAAATTGAAGGAGCACAAAGTATTTTACACATCTTGAAAGGTGTAATACACTTAGCATTGCCTTACATAGATAGGCAACAAATGTATATCTTTGGCCCTGTAAAAAAGTGTTATAACTCTACACTTAACATCTTTCCTTTTTGTTTATTTTCCCACTGCATTCAGTGGCAGCCACTATTTAAGTTCTAGCACGTGACAAAAGCCTAACATTGCTGAATGATGCATAACATACAGGGTTATGATCAGGTCTTCTACCATAACCATGTTATTGTGTGTTTGAGACGTGGATGCTAAGATAGCTCAAGAGGTGTATTTGGCATTCATGTCAGGAACACATAATAACTGGCTAGGATTGATGAGACCTGATCATGATTCTTTGTAGTGGATGAAGTTTTATGTACACCATGTACTAACAAGTATAAAAAAATGCAGTGTTTTACCAGCTTTGAAAGCCAGTGAATCACTTAACAAGTGGTGTCACGTAGACAGCAAGTAAATATAAGTGAAAGGAAACTTCAGAGACAGTTATTTTATTTAAATATGGTAATTTCCTGACTGGTGTATGGAAATTTCCCATAAGGAAAATTATGAAACAAGATATTTATGGACAGCTGAGAGTGAAGAAACAGCTAATTCATGAGACCTGACTGTAACAGTGCTTAGGTGGTATGCAACAATTGTTACACTCCTTTGAAAGATCTGTTACTGTATAGTCTCATGAGAAGTGCTTTATAGGTGTGTCTTTTTATGATTGTGGAGTGCATTCACAGCATCCTTGCTGTATCTGGCTCCCCTGTATCATATTATTTAACATTGCATATAATGTAAATATTTCTGCACAGGTACCAGAATCATACTGCTGGATGTCAACAGATGAAGCAAGATAGCAAACATGTGCCTTCAGCAGCCAAGTCACAGAATTCAGTTATGCTCCTGGTATGTGAATGTGCAAAAGTATACCCTCTTCTACTTAATTTTGAAGATGTATAATCAGCGTCATCAGTCAGAATTCTAGGGCATCTCTCATTGCTGATAAAATGACTCTGGGGAAATCACCCCTTGAAAAACATTAATAGAGGTCATTGGTGTGTCATGTGTGGGAACTGTGAAAACTGCCACACACACACACACACACACACACACACACACACACGCATACACACACAGTAGATATTATCATTTGCATTACAGACCTCCTAACAGTTGATGAAGTGATAATCTTTCCACCGCATGTACAACCATTCCAGTTCTCCAGATGGGGCCTTAATTTTGATGTGGGTGCAGTCAGTGGCTCCCAGAACCTCATGGAAACATGCTATTTTGTAGAAGTCTTACATGGTGTTACCTGTGCCAACTGTGGTACATGGAAACCACATATTCTCTACAATATGCTGCAACACGACACAGAGAAAGTGATGCAGTATTCTCAAGATGGATGGCTGAGATATCCCTACTATGTTTTCAGTAGCTTTCTCTAAGGTCCCTATAGCTAGTACATATAAAGCCACACATACCTATGTATCCTTGACTGCCATGGGGCTGCAGATGAGGCCAACACATGCTCACTATGTCCTGCATGGTATCTCCTATGCACTCTATTAATGGTCCATAATGTTGACGTCAAGGAGTACATAATAATTTGAGAGGATAGGTGACTCAGTTCTTCCGCGGACAACAAGTGCACTGCTGTGGTTAGTGTCTGTGATTACAGCATTTTGGAAATACACATTTACTAATTAATTTACAACTCCTAACATTTTCACAATTCCTGCATCATGAACTCCAGGAATCTGTTGCATTTAATGCTATGATGTGCACAGCACTGAGGCACATTGCTTGTGCATTTATGTATCACTCCACCATCCTAATTTGCATACAGCAGACCACTCATTTTAATAACATTCCTCATTATCATATCATTATAAATCCATTAGCATATATCTTGTCCAAATTTGCTGCTCTCTGTTATGGTATGTGTGTTTCTGAATCAGGCACACCATGCTCATTGCCTCTCATCATGAAGGGCAACTTACCGCAATGCAACAAAGCTTTCTAAATTCTGTTTCTTGTCTTTAATTCAAAGTATATTTGCCTTATGGATCTACATTATTTATTTCTTATATTATAACTTGTAACATTGCAGTCTCTCTCCTTTGTCTCACTTATAGCCTCTCCTTATGTCCTTCTTTTCTTATGTTATGTTTTACTTACTTTTCACTGGTCTCTCATATTTCACTTTGATTTATGACATCTGTTCCCTGAATAACATTTGGCATATTTTTTTGTGATATAATACCTTAGTTATCTACACATGATTTCTGATTAACTGCCCTTGCAGTATAATCTCAGTGCATAAATGAATAGTCTGCTAAAAACTGCCCATTTGGCTTCAGGGACTTTGCTATATCCACATTGTAGTGAGTGCACCTTTATAATACTGATTACTGAGTGAAATATCTCTTAGAGCACTGAAAGTAGTGTCTTATATGCTTTCAAATCAAATCATGACTCTCTAATAGTATTGCCATCTTCTTCTTCTTCTTCTTCTTTCAGCTTTTTCCCGGTTAGGGGTCGCCACAGCAGATCACCTGTCCGCTCATGATTGGCAGTGGAGTTTTACAGTGTCAAGTTGCCAGCCCGGCACCCAACCTTCCACAGAAGGCACACACACACTCACACCTAGGGCCAATTTGGAGTGTCCAATCCACCTACAGCATGTCTTTGGGATGTGGGAGGAAACTGGAACACCCGGAGGAAACCAATGTGACCACAGGGAGGACATGCAGACTTCACACAGAAGGTACCCCAGCCGAGGATCGAACCAGAGAACCTCTTGCTGTGAGGTGACAATGTTAACCATACACTTTTCAAACAAGTCCATTTGGTCCAGTGCAAATGTCTGACAATTGTAAAGCTCAATATTTAAGGCTTTACAACAAAAGAGAACAACTGCAAACATTTGCTGACCTCTGCAGTCCAGTTATATTGCTCACCACAGAAACATGGCTGAAAGACCACATCAAAATAAATTAAAACCAAAATACTACAACGTTTTCCACAAGGACATAATACAAAAAGGGCAGGGAGGCAGCAGTACTCACTAAAGGATATCTGAACTGTATTTCTTTAATAGGCAGTGCCCCCAATGAATAGAAAGAACTGATTCTTAGCAGCCCCTAAAACATTGAAACTACTTGCTATTTACATTCTACCAGAAAAGTCCATTAGTATCCCTGAAAGAACTCTTGTCTTGACCACTATACAGCATAACTTCTGAGATAACTTGTGCTACTGACATCAAGACATAAAAAAGACACAAGGAAATCAGTCGGAAACTACAGATTTCTGAGTATGCAGTTTTCAGAATGTAAACTTGATCCGACTGCCAAAATCAAGCTATAGTAAAAATGAATGGAAAGCGCTGCAGTTGTTATACAGTGTTTATGAGGTAGTCAGTTACTTTATTTCCATATGTATTTTTTTCATTTGTTGACTGGGGCAGAATGTTGATCAAGGTGGACAATTTTCAGATTTTGTTTGGGAACTACAAGAAAAAAAGGAAGAAAGTACAATATGGTAAGCACATCTTAGATGTGAGGACCAACATAGACAATATGACAGTTCTCAGTACAAAACTTTAAAGTAAACAAAATACAACAGTGTGTACATGGGTGATTTAAAAAGCATGGATATGTTTGGTTATTATACAATACCTACATTATTAACATTAAGTAGTGACAAAAAAAACAACATAAGGAGGAGGGAGGGTGGTTAAGAAGGGATGATGGAATAGAAGAGGTGAGAGATAATTTGAAAAAGGAAAGGAAGAGAAACATAGAGGAATAGAAAGTGAAGGTGTTAAAAGTTTAATAACACAATAAAATATCTTAGACAGCATAGCACCCACTAAATTGTTTAGAGTAAAAGTGCATCAGAAATCCTGAGAAACTAAATTAGTAATGGCAAAATGACATAAAGCATGGTCTTCATATACTAAAAACAAATCTCTGTCAAACTTGTAACAATACCGAAAGTTGGGCATAAGCATAAGAAGGCTATCAAAACCCCAAATAAATATTTCTTTGAATGTGACAGCCTTATGACTGACTTCCTATTCAAAATAATTTGGTCTCAGTTAAAAAAATCTTGAAAAATGAACAACTACACCACATTTCCCTTCTTTATTCAAAACTACCTTTCTGCCAGGGCTGTGCTAAAAAGGGACCAAGGACCAGTCCACTTACCTAACAAGCAAATGTAAACAAACAAACAAATACATAAGTAAGTGTAAATTACCTTGAAATAGACATCAAACATATAGCAACCCTTCTGCCTGATGATACATAGCCATCCAACTTGTCATCCAGGCACCGTTTCCTGCACAAAGATGTTAACATTTGTACTGGGAGAATCATCCCAAGAAAACTAAAAATGCCAGATAAGTGGGATCAGATATCCTTCTCCTAAATTCATCAAAATGACTGCACAATCCTTAATATTTCCATGTGTGCATATCATTAACAGGTGGATTACAGAGTTTAAAGTCCCATCTAGTTGGAAATTGGAGCCACATAATCCTTCTACATAAAGGTGTCACCAATACAGACCCAAATAACTTTAGACCAATAGCTGTCTTAATATTCTGACCAAAGCACTTCAGCACTATGTACATCAGCAAATCTCCCCATAATTAATCAAATGCAACATACTATGTAATTCACAGCACTGATTCTGGCAAGGTCTGTAGTATGCTCTGCACTTCAGACTAATGAAATATATTGAGTAAACTAAATATATAATAATATTAAACTATCTTCATATATTACAGAAATTGCAGACGTCACGTTAACATGGTATTATTAGACGTATTCATAACCATGTTTAAGTGTACATGCTAAATAGATGCTAAAATCAGTTGACTTGAACATTTCATCCCGGTATTATGATCTGTACTATCCATTTGTACATCCTTTTAAATCCTGGCTTTGTTGTTGTTTTTTATTATACAAAATACTCATCCATCTGTTTGGCACCACACCTAATCTGGTACATAATAACTCTCTTGTTTTCTTCTATAGTGAGTATACCATATGTAAATAATACTTGCTTACACACATTGTCATCTTTCTGCATCAATTGTATCTAATCAACTTTAGTTTAAAGTAATTGTTACAGTATGCAGACTTTATGAATTTGCTTGCTCTACTTCGACCTTTCTTCCTCAGAATAGACGATAAACCCATCTGGAAAACATGAAATTCAAAACAGAAACAAAAATTAAAAATAAATGTAAAAACATTACTCAGAACAGTCTAATCCAAATACATTTATGTGCGGGGTGTACCCATACATCCCATAACTAATTCTAATGAAGTGAGGTTGAAGAACCTGGGTTTCAGTGATATTTCTTGTGTGATTTTGGCTTGACAAATCTCTTTTTAATAGTAGTAACTGCTCCTGTCTTATATTTTTTTGTCATAGTTGGACATAATTCTAGGTAAAGGCTAAGAATCCACTAGAGCACCATAGTCTTACTTGTATTTGGCACATCTGTGGAAAAATCCAACTTCTGTCTACATTGTCTCACAGGATTGAGCACAGCAAGTCATTAACACCAACATGGGTTACTACAACGTCATACGTCTGTCTACATATCCTACAGGGTTGAGTTCTGCAAATCATTAACACCCAAATGAATTAATACTAGGTCACATGTCTGTCTGCTTGTCCCTCAGGGTTGATTGCTGCAAGTCATTAACATCCACACTAATTACTAGTAGATCACATCTGTCTACTTGAGGGCTGTAAGTCATTAACACCACACTGGTTACTACTAGATCACATGTCTGTGTGCATGTCCCACAAGGTTGAGAGCTGCACATCATTAAACCCACATGACTTACCAGTGGCTCATTCTAATATTTACTTGCTATGAAGGACTGAATAGACACTGTAATATTGTGGGTCATTGTGTTACAGAGTGAGCTAACTTTCACCCCATCCTTGTTCATAGGTTCATAGGTAGGTACTAGGCTATTGGCCCTAGGGTCTATATAAGCCTAGCCAAAGGTACCCTGGCTTTCGCCACCCAAGAAAATTATCTTCCTGTGCCACTGTCGAGCAGAGCCACAGAAGTGATCCCTGGGGTGAATTTCCTATCTCCCATCCAATCATCAAGATTTTTCTTGAACAGTGCTAATGAGGAGCTTTGTTTGATATAGATAGGTAGTTTGTTCCAGAGTATGGGAAGTCTCTGGGACAGGAATCTATCCTTCCAGCATGTTCTGTTTATTGTGGTGACGAGGTTTAGGTCCCTAGAGCGTGTAGCTGATAGGGATTGGGATTTCTTTAAGTGGAGCATGTCTAAAAGCTCTGGGTTTGACATAGCTTTGTGTGTTAGGCAGAGATCGCCTCTGAGTAGGTGATATGCAATGGAGTAAAGCTGCAGTATTTTGAGACGGTCTGCATAGGGCATCTCTTTGAGGCTGGTAATCCTCTTTGTGAGGTATTTCTGTGGCCTTTCCAGTTTTTGTAGATGTCTTGTGAGGTACATACCAAAAGGGGCATTGTACTCTATAATGGGTCTAATGAGTGACGAGTAGAGGGGAACAATGACCTCATTTTTCCTGGATGAGAAACCTTTTGTGATGAGGTGTGCCACATAGAAGGATTTCCTGACTACTGTGGCAATGTGATTATCAAAGGAGAGACTACTGTCCACCTGTGTCCCAAGGTCTCTTATCACACTTTCAGTGTTAAGTAGACTACCACCTATGTGGTAGTTCATGTGTACTGAGTTTTTACCAAAAGGAATGACAATGCACTTTTTGGCATTGAGCTTGAGGCCATGGCTTTGACACCAGGCATCTGTCTCAGCAAGGCCCTTTTGTAGGATGTTCACATCATTTGGAGTTTTGATTATGGCTCCTAGTTTGCAGTCATCTGCGAACTTCATTAGCCAAAGACCTTCTGTGTTGGCCTGTACTTCAGAGAAGTAGATACCAAACAAGAGAGGACCCAGGACTGAACCCTGTGGTACTCCACTTGTCACTGGTCTGAAGCTGGATTTGGAGTCTGCTACTTTCACAGTGTGAGTTCTGTCAGTGAGCCAGTTGGCAACCCATCTTGTGACATAGGGATTTATACCTAGTTTAGTGAGTTTATCTATAATTCCAGAGTGGGGGATGGTGTCAAAAGCCTTGGCAAGACCTAGATAGGCTGTGTGAACCACCTTACCCTCATCTACAGCTTTGGTGACTGCTTCAAAGAAGTCTATCAGGTTTAGGAGACATGATCTGCCTTTTACAAACCCGAACTGGGTGGGGTCCTGAGTTTGGAGATTACCAATGTCATTGTTTATAAGTTCCATGATGATACGCTCCATAGCCTTGCAGACCAGGCTCGTTAGGCTAATTGGGTGGTAGTTTCCGGGGTCTGTGGTGGCTCCCCCTTTGTGAAGTGGGATAACTGTCACTGTGTGCCATTCACTGGGCACATAGCCTGAGGTGAGGCTATGGTTGAACATGGTACTTAGGTGGGGTGTCAGTTCGTTCTGTAGTTCATGTAGAACACAGCCTGGGATGTCGTCAGGTCCCATGGATGCAGTGTTCTTGGCTTTGGATAGTGTGTTTTTTACCTGTGCAGCTGTGATTACAGGAACTTTGCATTCTTATGGTATAGAGATGGGCCCTTTAGGGGATGACAGAGGGGTAAAGTTAGCACTGAACCTATCTTCCTGGATGTTGGCAATATCCGTTGGTTCTGTATATTTAGTGCCATTGTGCTGTAACTCAGAGCAGATCTGAGTGTTGCCATTGAGATTCTTGACATAGCTATAGAATGCTTTGTGGTTGTCTTTAGAGTCAGTGGTGATTTTGTTTTCATAACTAGCTTTGGAGGATTTTATGAGGGATCTCAGCTTCTTACTGAAGCTGACCAGGGAGTTTCTCCAATCATGGGATTTTACTCTTTTTTGCAACAGTTTCTTTCTTCTGTTGTAGAGTTTGTTTCTGGCAGGGGACCATCAGATTGGCTTCCTTTTTTTGGAGGATAGCATCTTGGTTCTGTTAGGGATTGCCTGATCCATGCACTCATGTAAGTGCTTATAAAGTGCATTTGTGTAGGATTCAGCAGTCATACCTCTATTGTCCATCAGCATGGGTGTCGTGAAGTTTGCCACTTCTGTCTTAAGAAGCATGAAATTGGCTTTGGAGAAATTTTTTACTGTGGTTTCCCTAATGGGGGGTGGGGGAGGGATGTGGATGTCTAGGGTGATTAGCTTATGGTTGGATCTGACCAACGAGGAACTGACCTCTGGTGTGGAGCACCGGTTGCCCATGTTGTTCTTCCATGTAAGTAGGGAGTTTGTGTGCCCGACAACGGTATCACCTCTTACCAGGATATTTCTGTTTGCGCTCACATACTCAGTAGCTGTGTAAGTTTTACAGCTATAGACAGCTGAATAATTAATTTGTATGGGGATGATATTGTGTTATTAGATTTCTATTGAGACCTTATTTTACTCTTTTTGCAGGCTTCAGCACTAACATTTTGACAGCTTCAGTGTAAGTTGGCTTGTTCATACAGAGATGTGTGAGAGATATTGCATGGTACTCACAGGCCATCAGTAGAGGTGAGAGGGTAGCCTCAGTTCTGTGTATATACTTACAGCTCTTACACATTGCCTCGGATATGTCTAGTAATACTTCATAGTCTGAAGGCATTTGGCAGTTCCTACACTGTCTAGGGATAAGAAGTACTATGATAACTTGATGTGTCTTCCATGTTGACCAAGTGTGTCTATTTTTATAGAGTATAAAAACAGTTTACTTAATAGGGGTAAGAGGTCTTAAGTATTTATTTGTTGTATTTATTTATTTATTGACATTTGTTAACCGGGTTTGTCCAACTGGGCTTGTGGCCCATTTTCAGTGGAAACCCAAGGAGAAAAGCTCCGGTAATACATTTTAAAACAAGTACAATTTTAAACAATATTGATATAATAGCAGTTATAGCAAAATGATTTATATATGTTGGGTTACATGCATAAAGTTAAAGTTGCATTAAAAAGAAGCTAAGTAACAATTTTACATTGATATAGTTCAATAGGTCAACAATAAACATTTTTTGTTTGTATAAAATTGTGCAAATGCATAGTAGACACATTGGAGAGAGAGGTGTAATGAGGTACTAAGTATGGTCCTTTTGAGGGTACATAAAGGGAAGGAAGACTAGGTAGGGTCATGGCAAGGGCAGGTTCTGGAATTGAGAAAATAAGCTTTTAGTTCATTTTTAAAGTGTGAGGTATGGGAGATTGAACGTAAGTCAATGGGAAGTTTGTTCCAAGCATGGGCAAGGGAGTGTTTGTAGAGTAGTTTGCCTACTGATTTTTTTGGGTGGTAGATATCAAGTAATTGTTGGTTAGAAGTACGGAGGGTCCGGGATGGGATGTAGATTGAGACTAAGGAAGACAGAGATGGACAGAAGGAGGGTTTATAAAGAATAGAGTGTAGCATATGAAATTGATAAGATAGCAGAAACTGGGGAAGTTCAACCCATTGAAGAGAATTTAAAGAAGTGCAGTGGTGTGAGTTGTATGGGGAGTTAGTAATGAATCTGGCTATTTTATGGTAAATCTGTTGCAGTTTATTTAGAGTGGAGGCCTGGATATTGGTAAGAACTGGGGCGGCGTGTAAAAGGGAGGGGAGGAGGAGTGCCTGGCCCAGGGTAAGTCTAGATTCAGGGGTTAGGAATTTTAAGTTCCAGTATAGCAGACCTAGTTTCTGGTTTATTTTTTATACATTGGAGTATGTGTAGGTTGAACTTGAGTTCGTCATTGATAATAACCCCTAGGAGTTTTGTGTGGGTGTCAGGTTGGATGTTTGTATTGTTAGAAGATGTAATAAAAAAGGAGGTTTTGTGATGAGAAAGAGAACGGGGAAGGAAAAGTAGGAGTTTGGTCTTTTTGGGATTTAGGATCAATAGGTTGTGAGAGAGCCATTGTTCAGCTAGAACAAGAACTGTAGAAGCAGTAATAATAAACTAACCAAGAGCAATAACACTAGCAATGTTGTAGTAATAAACACACCTACCCAAGTGACAAACAGGACAAAATTAACAGTATAGTTAACAGCATAGTTAATAGGTGTGAAGGATCTTAAGGGCAATGGTTTACAACATACCAGACCTATGGGGTCCGATTGGAGAGATGATAAGTCAGCATGCAAGGGGCAATATTGGTGAAAATTGAATTCATCTTCAAGTCTTGGTGAGTACCTTCACAAGGTGGACCCTGCTTTCACAAAACTCTCATCAAGATAACACTGATATATAGACTGTATTTGTATAGCATATATTATGGACAGACGTAGTTTAAAATTTAAAAAAATATAGCTGGGTGCACAAGACCCAGGATAACAAAAGTGCCCAATCTTGGTAGGTACACTGGTGCCAGGACTGGAAAAGATGACAGTGTAGAATCTTCAAAATACAGAAGCATTCCTACAATGGGGCCAGGCTAGGCCCAGGGGGAGGATGGCACCCTGTTGTAAAAGGAAGTAGTAGTCCACAAAAGTCACAAAATCTGATAGGCCAAGGAAGAGCAATAAGACAATAAAGTAGACTGTTGAGGATAGCAAAGAAATTATATGTTGTTACTATTATGCAAAAAGCCCAGAATTTCCAGACACAAGATATACAAAACGATTAAGAGAGAAATTAGAAGAAAGAAAAGTACTTCTGCAAGAAAAACTGTCAGAAGCTTCAAATAAAAATTTGTATTCATTGATACAACAGATTTAAAAAAAAACAGTATACAGTTCAAGAAACTTTGCTCTGCTTGGAAAAAGAAGCATCTGAGGAAGTGTGAAAATATAAACAACAAAACCTAGAGATTTTTGAAAAGCATAAAAAAGAAGTAAGGTATTCAAAGAGAAATACAGGCAAAGGCTTCCCAATATGGAAAATTTCATAATAAAAAAATGATATCACAAAGAGGGAATGTAGAAAAGAAGATTAGTAAAGAAGAAGTTAAAATAAAATAGAAGTTGAAGTTATGGAGTGCCTGTGAAGTGAAGGATTTGGTGTAGAAGGTCTAATAAAGGTCACATCACAGCATGATGGAGTGAGTCCCCAAAGTAAAGAAAAGTAGGAAGATGCTGACACATCTGAAGAAGAAATATGGACATGGGAAAGAAAAAGAGATTTAATATGGTGTAATATTCATGCAAAGGAGAAAGCAAAACTAATTAATACAAAAAGAACAGCACCAAAGATACTTGAAGAGAAATACAGGCAAAGGAATCCAGACATTGAAAAGTTTACAATACAAAAAACAAGAATACAAAGAGGAAAAGTAGAAAAGGACATTAGTAATGGAGAGGTTAAAGAAATAGAAACTGAGCTTATGGAGTACCTGCGAAGTGAAGGATTCCGTGCAGAAAATCTAATTCAGAACACACCACAACAGGATAGAGCAATAGATATCCAAATTAAGGGGAAACCAGTGGAACAGGAAGCAACTGGTCAGATGCCATATGAAGATATTTTGGAGCCTTCCATAGGGAATCAGTATAAATATTCACTTGAAGCAGGATGGCAAGGGAAGGAACAGGAATCTGTGGAAACTCTGATGCAGTCAATGTTGAGGAGTGAGAGGCTAGTGAGTTACCATATGACAGAGCAATGGATGCCACAGGAGGAAATTGAAGAGAATGTGCCATAGGAAAATGATATAGAACTTTCTAAAGAATGCCTGCAGGAAACAGAAAACAAAAAATATGCCCTTAGTTTAGAGAAAAATGAGTTAAGAGAAGAGTTGCTTGATTTAATAGACATAGCTATTTTAAGATCAATGAAAGAAATAGACTGCAGAAGGTCAATAAAACTCAAAAACTCAGACGTTTGATAAACTTTTGATAAAACGAATGAACACAGTAATTAGGACTCTCCGTAGAGATGCATGCGATGTAACAGAAGTAAACAGGATATATTACTGTGCAGCTTATTTAATAACTGATAAAGGTCTACCACAAGAACACAGGGTAGTGAGGGAAAGGAAGGGGAGAAATCAAATACCATCACAGAAGTATCAAGCAGAGAAAACTATAAAGCAATTAAGACAAGAAGTGTCACTGTTAGAGAAATATAGAAGAGGGATCAGATCAACAAAAATACTAAGAAAGATAGAAATGATAAAAGCAATGCATAGTATTAGAACAGATCAGGATCATGCTTTATCACAAATAACAAACTAAAAATCTCAGTAGAGGCAGAAAAACTTAGAAGATATTAAGAAAAATATAAAGGAGAATTTCAAAATAAGAAATTTATTGATGACCCAAAAAAAGTTTATAGAGAACTGTGAAACAAGGTAAAAGGAATTGAAAATTTGCCAAAAAAGATGAAATAAATACATTTTGGAGAAGTTTCTATGAAGATCCTGTGGAACATAATAAAATGCTAAATGGATAGAAGAAGCAAAAGAAAGAATAAGAAGTTTAAAGGTGCAGAATATGAAATGGGATGAAGTAACAGCCAGAGAGATTGAAACAAAGTTAAGAAAAGACTCTAATTGGGAAACCCCAGGCCCAGATGCAGTACCTAACATTTAGCTAAAAGTATTAACATCTTTGCATGAAGATTTAGCCATGAATAAGAACTATTTATATGTGCACCCCAAACAGATACCAACCTGGCTAACAACAGGAAAAAAATGCTCCTACTTAAGATTGAACCTGCAAGATACCCTAAAAAGTATAGACCAATAACTTGCCTTCCAATGATGTATAAACTATACATGGAAATTGATGTTAACAGAGTTTATAGTAATTTAGAAGAAAACTCAATTATGGCAGTAGAACAAAAGGGTAATAAAAGAAAGTCATGTGGAATAAAGGATCAATTTTTGTTAAATAAAGTCATAGTGGAGAATTGTAAAAAGGGAAAGAATCTAAGTATGGCATGGATTGACTACAAAAAAGCATTTGATAGTATCCCACATTCATGGATAAAAGAGTGCTTAAAAATATATAAGATACACCCTACACTGATTGACTACATTACAGTGACTACGAAACACTGACAGGCCACTTTGCAATTAAGCCATGATAAAGGACAAATTGTTATCCCAGTGATAACAATTCACTGGGGGATATTCCAGGGTGACTCTCTATCACCATTGATGTCCTGCCTTGCCCTTAACTCATTAATCTGTCTACTTAATAGTTTAGGCCATGGCTATAATTTGGCTCCTAGAAAACAACAAAGAGTAAAGACTTCTCATCTGTCTTTGTCAATGATTTAAAACTGTATATCTCATCAGATGATGAACTGAAAGCACAACTGCAAGCTTTCAGAACTTTTTCAGATGATGTAAGAATGTCATTTGGTCTTAATAAATGTGCAAAAGCAACCTTTAAAGCAGGAAAACTGCAGTGTCATGAAAACTTCAGTTTGGGACAAGAATGTGATATAAAAGAACTTGAGCAAGAGGGAGTGTATAAATATTTGGGAATTGATGAAGGATCAATAGTAAAACATGAACAAATGCGAATAAAACTTAGTAAGGAATACTTTAGAAGTCCTAAACTAATCCTGAAAACAGAGTTGACATCTAGGAAAAAAATCCAAGCTATAAACCAGTTTGCTCTTCCTGTCCTTACTTACATTTTTGGAGTGACTGATTGGCCCCTAAACATGTTGGATAGATTAGAAAGGAAAACAAGAAGGATGTTTCATGCTCACCAAATGATTTATAAAAATCAATGCATAACAACATTATATATTCCCCATTCCGAAGGAGGGATGGACCTCCTTGAAATGGGTTACATGTATATATCTGAAATTGAGGGCTGCCACACATATCTGATGACCTCAGAAGACCCAAATGTACTGAAAGTTTTGAAACATGAGGAGAATAAATCTAAGATGGCTTCTCTGCTTAATCTACCAGAAGCATATCAGCATCAAGCAGGAATGGAAATCAAAGCAGAAGTAGATAAAAATCAGGCAGCAACTGAATGTGCCAAAAACAAAAGAAAGACTATAAGGTGAAGGACCAGATGAAAAGGTAAGAAATGTGGACAATGCATAAATATAGTTGCAAGTATAGAAAACTTCTGGGAGAACCTCATGTTGATCAGGAATGAACTCAGGAATAATTAAGGAGAGGTGCATTCAAACCAAGAGATGAAAGGTTAATATTGGCGGCCCAAGACAGTGGACTGCATACACGGTTTACAAAGTCCATTGAACATGTGGGAGAAACAGACAAATTTAGGTTTTGTAAAACAGAATTGGAAACAGTTTCACACCTCATTGCTGGCTGTGACATACTAATGGCAGAAGGACTGTATACCGAAAGGCATAATAATGTGGCAAGATTGTTGCACTGGGGATTGTGCAAACATTATGGTACTGAAGTGGCTGAAAAACAATGGAAATGTGAACCACAAAGCATCATAGAAAATGATGAAGTGTACATCACATGGGATCATTAATTACCAACAGTTCAAAAGATAGATGCTAGAAAACCAGATATAGTGGTCCATGAAAAGAAGACAAAAGTAGCATTAATCATTGAAATCACCACACCCAGTGATGACAGTGTCTTGTGTACAGAGAGACACAAAGTAATAAAATATCAGGATCTGCAGGTGGAAACAAAAGCAATGTGGAAGAAAGATAACTCAGACAGTTCCAATAGTAGTAGGAGCAACGGGTCTTATAAAAAAAGAATCTACAATCATGTTTAGATATGTTACCAATACATGTAACCCCATACGAATTGCAGAAGGAGTCATTACTAGGCACATTGTGGGTGCTGCAAAAATCACTTTTAGCTGACATCAAAGAATGAAAAAATGCTATTTACATGAGCTTTAATCATATTTTGACTTAGGAATGGGATCCATTCCCGTCAAGGTACTAGAAACCCAAAAGACTTGGAGAAATTAAAAAAGGGAGAGAATTGTAGAAATTGCAATCACAGCATCAATAATTTCCAGTTGTGAATACATTTGGATAATAAGTACGTGGGAGGATGTAAGTCTGTAGCTATAGATCAGTTTAATAACTGGTTATCTCTGCAGTGCACTGCACCCCACTGCTATCATGTGTAGTTCTGAGCAGACCAACCAAATGAAGCAAATAGGAGTACAAGTCAACAATTTAAACAAAAGGAAGAAACCAGTCACTGTCAGCCAAGACAGCAAGCAAAGCTATTTTTCCTAAGCAGACTAGAAAACAGTATTCAAAAGTCACATCTGTATTTCTTTGCTATTTATGTAAAGGAATACAAAAATGTTTTACATTCCTGATTTTTAGAGGAATTGACAGTTTGTCAAGCCTGGTTTACAGAAAAACACAGCAAGAATCTTGTTGCATCCTCTGAGCAAACAGCCAGAATGGAGTACTGAGGTGTACATGTGAAGGGAATGTAAATGAAAAGAAAGCAAGTAGTCAATCACTATTAGCTTGGGAGAGGACCCAGCAATTTAATTTCCCTCACAATGCAAATGCCTTGCATCTAAGCAGAACTTGTACCCAGAACAGAAAGCAGTGTAAAAACTATAAGTGGCAACACTGTGCTGTTTAACTAAAATAATACAAACAGTTTGATTTTCCTGTCATTTTGTTGGATTGTAGTTTTTCTGCATAAGATGCAGCTGCTTTATTCATTACCTATACTCTTTGTTTTTTGTATATGTTTGATAAATTAATTACAACCACTGAAGTAACACAAGCTCTCAATGACTATGTTCTTTAGCAATAACCCATGACTGGCTCTGGGTATCACATGATTTACAGGTGGCATGATTTGATCATGAGGTCGAAACCAAGGTGATGAAATGAAGCCAACCATGGGTAAATCCTGTGATACCACATCCAAGAGTGGGTTATTGCTGTTATTCAATGACATTCCCTGGGATTCAATAAACTCTGTGCAGGAAAAGTGCTATTCCTGCATGGAGTGAACCGTGTCTGTTTCCACACAGCCCTAACAGCAGCACGCCATGCATATTCATGAAGGCACCCTACTGATAAGGGCTGTATGGACATGAACAGTGAACAAGTGCAGGAGAATGTTCCAGTAGTGCTTGTACAGTTAACATGCCCCCTGCCTTCAGAAAGTGCCATACAGCACTTTCTAAATGTAGTTCAGCATAATATTAGAGAACTTCTCTAATATTATGCCAGTATTTCAGTGTCCGTGGACATTAAAAAGAAATAAATGAGTATTTCAGTGTCCGCAGACACTGAAATACAGAGCGGAGCAAGAAAGCAATGCAGGGGGTGTGTGACAGGTTCTGTCTCACACCCCCTGCATTGTAAAAGTGCCATACAGCCATAGCCCCATACCTTACAACCTGTTAAAGCAAGAAATCTGGACAAAGGCACAAATAATGGGGGGACAAAGCCTTAAAAATAGGGACACATTTTAAATATAGTTCTTACAAATTTAGAAAGTTGATAGAAAATGGGTTATACATTAGCATGAATTTCCTGAAGGACAGAAGTCTGAAACTCAAATGTATGCCATTATTTCTGCCTGTGGTCCTCAGTGATTTGCCAGAAAACCACAATTCAATCAACAACAGGCCAAAAATATGAGACAACAATCTGTACATTCTGGGAAAATCTGTACAGTTGAGAGGTATATATAGCCCTCAACTGTACCGGTTTCCACAGAATGACCAGATGCCTGCCTCACATACCTCTTAACCTCCTAGAGCAAGAATGCTGTTGAAAGCCATAAGTAATAGTGAGACAAAGGCAAATAAATAGGGGCATGTTTTAAAAAGTGCACTGACAAACCCGAAAGCTAACAGAATAAAAGGTTTGCAGTAGCACAGACTTCCTGCAGGGTATGAAGACTGAAATACAAATGTGAAAGCGCCGTACAGCCATAGCCGTTAACTGTAAAGCTGTCTGCAGAATGCCCAGATGCCTTCCCCATATACTTCTCACCCTCCTAGAGTAATAAAGCAGTACAAAGCCATAAATAACGGGTGGACAAATGCACTGAAATAGGGACACGTTTTAAAAAGTGCACTGACAAACCTGAAAGTTGTCAGAATATGTCTGCCATCTGAAAGTGCAATATGGGCAAAGCCCTAAACTGTACAGGTGTTTGCAGAATGCCCAGAAGCCTGCCTTACATATTCATCAACTTCCTAGTGTAACAAAGCTGTGCAAGGACATAAATAGCTACATTTTTTCCATATTAAGGCATGTTTAAGCGTAGCTGAACAGCTGTGCTGTGCACATTATGGCCCTCTGCCCAGCATTGCTTAAATACCCCAGAGGAGATAAATAAAAATAAACAGCTCAAATTTGAATGCCAGGATAGCATAGTGGTTAGAGACATGGCTTTCTATGGAGGCATTCATGGTTCGAATACCAAGATAAGAAATTCATTTTTAGTTATGAAAGCAGTGTTAAAATGTTTTTTTTAATTATGTAGTAATTGATATTTGTCAACCAGGCTAGACTATCTGGTCTAAAATGTAAGTGTGAGTGCATATAATGTGTGAAATCACCTATGTACACACAAGCATCCCATACAGTATAGTCACACCCCATGGTAATGTAATGAAAGCACATAGAGGCACATCATGTAAAGTAAATCATATACATTTACTAATAAGTCAGTAATGATTAATTATGTTATTATGCTGATATTTTAATAAAATGAAAAGTGAGCAATGGTTAGCAGTGCTCAGCTATGTTTAGCCAGTGTAAGCATTGCTTAAATGTGAATGCTAAGCAGCAGTCAGCTCAGTTAAAAGGATCTGTGCATTAGTAAGCAATGCTAGGCAATTACCCCTTTAAGCACTTTTCAACCCAGTTCAGCGGGTTTGCACATTGTTAACTGTGCTCAGAAGTTTCAAAATCAATGAATTATGGCAAAGGCTGGGAATATGGCCTTATTTAAACTGCGCAGGTGGGAACACAGCCAGTACTTGTTATAGTTCAACCTGTTCAGGAACCATGGCTAGTGTAGGTGAAGTTTCGTGCTTTAGGGTGCAGCGCTGGGGCATCGTGGAGTCCAAGGTCTTGGCTGGACTACTTGTAAGTCACCATGACATGAGACTACTACAGAGCCAGTACCAGAGCTCCCAGTATAAAGCGGAGGCCTCAGACCATCTCACCTGTGATCTCACCAGTGCTACTGGCATCCCTTGAACTGGTGAGCAGGTCCAGCACTGCTATGCTGACTTAAAGTGTAGGAAGGGGGTGTTCTTGGACCACTGGACCCAAGATACCAGGGACAACCATGCTCCAGCAGTTTATACGTATCACAGATGTACGTGTACCAAATTCTAGCTTTAGGATGTGATAGACAGGTATGTATAATGCTTGTTTTGCTCCCCTACAGCTGCAGCAGAGATGGCTAGTAACATTGAAGCCCATGCTGACAGACTGCTGAGGCTGCGCCAACAGGCTGGTGAGTAAAAATCTATTTTGCAGTATATTGTGCAAATAACTAAGAAGGAGTACATTGTGTAGTGCTAGTAGGTATGTTGTTACTGTGTTAACTGAATAAATAAAGTATGCCTGACTAAGATTGATCTGAAATAAACAACTATAACAGAAACTGTTATGTTTACTCTGGTATGTTGTTGCAGACATATAGAATGTATACAGGTTCTTCACAGCAAATATGGCTGTGACAGCATACTTTAACCAAGGTTGTTCTGTGAACCAGCTGTTAAGAAAAGCTGTAGATGGTGGAGCTGTAAAACAAGATATAAATGAAATGTGAAATATATACTGCACTAAACTCTGAACCCTGAATAGTAATGTGTAAAGTATCAAAGTGTGTTCCATGCAGCATTGCCTTGTGTTAACCTTTGCTTTCCAGATTGCAGTAATCCAAAGGATTAATGCACATGCACTATCTGTCATGCATGCATCACAGGATTACAAATTCAGACTGTGTAACCAAGAGACTATTAGGCAGAAACCAGTGAAAGAAAAAAAAAGCAAACAAAACAAACAAACAAACAAAAAAAGCAAACAAAAAAACAGCAGTTCCCCAGTAGCTAGGTGTGATGAGAAATAGTTTAGTTGATAATTTTGCACATCCAGACATGGTTTGAATCCAGGGAGTGGTACTAAGATGTGTGCATATCTACACACAAGGAATCAGGAATAAATGTAAAAACAGTCAGGTAGTGTTAACAGATAATTTCTCCACAGGTTTTACAGGTAAGGAAATGTTGGTAGTAGCTGTATGAAGGGTATACTAATAAACTGTGAACAACTGTTCAACTGTCCCACCACATGCCTACAAATGACAGTAGGATAGATACATACAACATGCACTCTTCCTGATACATGTCTCTCAAGTGTCACACTGTCACAGCTAGTGGTCACTGCTGCCAATAACCCTGGGCACAGATAGGAAACCAGTTGAAGTATGTCAGTAGCACACTCACATAGCAGTTCACGGTACCCCTCCTATGCCAGATATGTAACCCTGACATGTACAAGTCCCCTCCAGTCATGTACCCAGAGTTGTCATGGTTTGCCTCATATCATTCCAGGCTGACAGTTTAATAGGTATGTTTGTGCTACAGAAGCTATGGACCATAGGTAAATGTAAAGTGAGGGCAGACCCATAGAGTACTGAGCAGTACTGTTGTGGAAAATAGACGAATAAACAGTTGTTAATGGATTTCTGTCTCTCCCCCCACCCCTCATCTACATCAATAATTATTATTCATATACAATGGGTATGTTGTTATCCAAACCTAATGTTGGGACATATGTTCTATTATTGTTCTTATATTTGATTGGATGTATGTTAACATACCTTGTTCAAATACCATTGTTGGTGGCCTGTTGCCGTCAATGTTACTGGCATGCTGTTACAATGCATACTGTTGTTCCATTTATGCATGTGTTCTGTTTGCTATGCAACTGTTTCAAATTTGTTTTATGAGGTTAATTGGAACACCTACACATGCTGTTATAACTAATCTTGAAATGTGTTGTGCATGGCTAACCAACATATTCTGTAAAGCCTCAACACCATAGCACATTTGGGAAGGCAGATCTTAGCAGATCTGCCTGTCCCACCTCATCTTGCCATGGCACTGGGCCCCAGAACATCTGGGACCCAACCCGGGACTTCCTCGTCTGTTGGTCCTGTACCATCTTTGGGTGGAACTGCCTCAGGGGACGGGGTCCGTCCATCCTTGGGAGTGGGCACAGACAGGAGCCTGTCACCTGCAGTCAGTTACAGGGTTTGGTGTGCAGTGCCATCCGAGCAAAGTTGGCTGGGCAGCTGCACCAGATTAACAGTTGTCTGGCACACCTTGTGGAGTGGGCCACCCCTCCAGTCCAACCCCCAGCACAGCCACCTTCGGGACCATGAAGGAGCAGTGGTGACTGCCCATGGGTGGAGACCTCAGTCCATTTGGGGGCACTTTCCTATCACCCTTTTTTCTTTTCTTTAATGAAAATTAGCACACGTGTAAGCGGGAGTAAGCAGCACTAAGCAAAGCTAACAGGTCTTAACTATCTGTTAGCAATGCTTAGCTCCACGCAAAACTGCACAAACCCTCTTACAACTGCAGAAACGCGCCATAATCACTATGTCTCCATCAGCCTTTGTTCTGCCCAGCAGCAAAATAAGCAACCCTGCCAAGTTTTGATCCTTGGATGCTGTGTACTAGAATCTCAGCAATATA
Organism: Protopterus annectens; assembly: GCF_019279795.1. Classification (NCBI taxonomy): domain Eukaryota; kingdom Metazoa; phylum Chordata; order Ceratodontiformes; family Protopteridae; genus Protopterus; species Protopterus annectens. Next base: position 1,128,902,617 of record NC_056726.1, read on the forward strand.
CCACTACATCATCTGAGTTGTGGGATTCTGCAATGCTTTTACAAACATATCATTAATTCTGGCCATTTAACATTAATGAAAAAAGTCATCACTTCCAAGTCTGGAATGCAGGACCCTGCGTACCACATCATAGCAACATACCTGTACACCTTAACCCAAAGGAATTTATAATGTTTTTACAAACATATCATGCACAACAGTCATTTAACATAAGGGGGAATTATATATCCATAGTACTCTTATATACATACATATGTACATATAGATACCAATGTATATATATATATATATATATATATATATATACACATACATATATATATATATATATATATATAGACATATATATATATATATATATATATATATATATATATATATATATATATATATATATATATATATGTGGGTGTGGGTGTGAATATGTGTATGTATATATATATATATATATATATATATATATATATATATATATATATATCAACAACCTCTTACTGCAAGGCATCTGCAAAAGACCAACAAAGTGGGGGGATAAAGGGCAAACAATAGTGACATCTCTGAAATATGGCTGTTATGCGTGTAGATGTCTGCTAGAGTGGTATGGTTTGCTTTAACATATAATTCCAGATAGATTACACATCTAAAACACAAATGAATGTCATTATTTACTGATGTCAGTGCTCACATCATCCCAGTGATTTTTCAGAAACTCACAACTGTTAGGGGCAACAGACCAAACATATGACCATGCATCTGGACAGTGTCTAGACATCTGGAAAGTGGAGAGGTATGACTCCAGTCATGGAACAGAATGGTAAACCCCATGACAGCTGCAAACCATGTCACCCAGCACCTTCTGAACCACAGTAAGACCAACATTAAACAACCCCAAATCAGCTCTGGGCAATTACCCATGTATATCCAAATATATCATGCACCACAGGGATGAAACTGTAGGTAAAAGCAGATAGTGGTGCAAAAATGTCCACCCACAACCATTTGCACCACAGTCACAGCAACATACCAGTACCCCAAATGAACTCAAGAGTAGTACAATCTTTTGAACAAACATATCCTGATTGCCAGTCACACATCACACTGACATATACTGGCCCAACTCACAGTATACTGGGAATCCTGAGGTGTTGCAGGACATTTCTCAGTCTGTCCCTACAAACATACACACCTAATAGACCTCCAGCAGCCATAGCAGCATGCACAGTCAGATAGAAAAAGGATCTATGACACTCACATCTGCCACTCTCCCTACTTAGCCCAACAAACATTTACACACAACCCTGCTACACTGTCTTGGCAGTCTGTTCACAAGGGCCAGACATACATAATTCTCATATGCATAGAGTCCCACAGAATGTCAGGGTGTGAGACCATATTCATGGCCACTGTCGCATACCACTTCCAGCAGTCTGCTAAGTCAATGGGGTGATACCTGGAGTGCAGTCACTAAATAATGATATCACACACCTCTGAGCCTCTTACTGCAAGACATCTGGATAAAGCATGACATACATGGGGGACAGGCGGCCAGAAAGAGGGACATATCTCAAATAATGGTGTTACAAACTGAAACAGTTGCTGGTGTCGCAAGCTTTGTTGTAACATAACATCCTTGAAGGATGTGATGTCTGAAACACAAATGGATGTCAACAGTTACTGACTACAATCCTCACATTATCCTACTGATTCCACAAAAACAGATGTTGTCTGAGAAACAGACCAAACATAACAGGCAAACCTCTGGGCACTCTGTGGACATCAGGACAGTTGAGAGGCATGTCCGAGACATATCATTGTTAGATGCCAAGTCACACAGAAACTGCATGTCCAGATGAACCCTGTTTATCTAGCAACCCACTATGTGCATAACAGCTCTACTGACTTACAATCTGTACCCAATTCTGGAGCTTTGTCCTCCATATTTGTTGGGCTATCTCCACATGTCCTGTCCTGAGAGGTATTGCCATCTACTGTCTGTGAAGCTGTAGCCACCACATCTCCATAATATCCTCCACACAGGCAAGGAAAAGGGGCAAGGCCCACATGAATGATGTAATTATAGCACCGTGTTGCTATGGCATTGGCAAATGGAAAGACAACACAGCTGCTCTGGATGCAAGTAGCAAGTGGGAGACACCGCTTGATGCACAGGCCATCACCTGCTCACAAGCAGTACCTACAAAAGACAAGCTGCTGCCTATGCAACACCAGTTTCAAACCATCTACACAAAGACAGACTTCTACTACACAAACCTAACCATATGCATTGTTGTGAGGAAACCCTTGAGCACTATAACAGATATGTCAATCATGTAAGCTTGTAATGGGATGCAGAAGAGGGATGCAATGATGTCAAATGGGACATTAAACACTAGGCCGCAACAAGACCTGCTGGACTCACATACTGCTGTCCGGCACCTATGACCATTCCTGCTTGCCCTGTCTGCATTGACATGGATCACATCTCTGGTCTCTGAGTCACCCCACATTCCCCTATTGATATGAGCATCCCCAAAGAGGCACTCACCCAATTACTGATTGGTGCAAGAAGCATTGCCACAAACTGAATGCCAGGAGAGGCATCATTTCTTCTGCTGTGGCAGATGTTATCCAGACTAAGTATGACAGTAATAATGCACTGAGCAAGCAATCAGGTATGAGGTGATTTGTGCACCAAGGTTGGTAGTAACCTGACAGTTTCCCACCATGTGGGCACCATTGTACTGAAAGCTGTCTATATGGCCCACCTCACAAATATAGGTATGTCAGAGGTAGGCCATAGGTAGATGTAAAGTGATGACAGACCTCTATAAAGTATTGAGCAGTACTGTTGTGAAAAATAGAAGCCTATGCAGTTGTTAATGTACTTTTCTTCTCTCCCCACCCCTCATATGCATCACTAATCATTATTCATATACTACGAGTATGTTTTTACAAAACCTAATGTTGGGAAATGTGTTCCATTATTGTTCTTATAATTAATTTGTTGCATGTTAACATACCTTGTTCAAATACCATGTTGGCATCCTGTTGCCATCTTTGTTACTGGCATGCTGTTACAATGCTTACTGTTGTTCCATCTATGCATGTGTTCTGTTTCATATGCAATTGTTTCACATCTGTTGTTTTTGGTTAATTGGAACACCTGTGCATGTTGTTAAAGCTAATATTGCAATGTTTTGTTCATGACTAACAAATATATCTCGGAAAACCTCAAAACCTTAGCACAGTTGGGAAGGCCGATCCCAGTGGATCCACATGTCCCGCTCCATCTGGCCATGGCACTGAGCCCTAGCATGTCTGGGACCCACCATGGAAGTTCATCTTCTGCAGGCGCTGCACTACCCTGGCGTGGGCGTGGAGATGAGCCCATCATCTGCTGTCAGTCCTGGGTATGGTGTGCAGTGTCACTTGCTCTGAGTTGAGTGGCCAGCTTTGCCAGATGGAGGGCTGCCTGGTGAAACTTGAGGAGCAGGCTACCCCTCCTATCCAGCCCCCAAGCACAGCCACCATCGGGGCTGGGAAGGTGCAGTGGTGACTGCCTGTAGGTGTGGATGTCAGTCCCACTGTATCTATATGGGGGATCATGGGCCTTTGATTTCCAAACACCCTACCTGTTCAAGGTGCTCCCTCCCACATGTGTGATACACTACCCCTGTCTGCTGTCTTGTCTGTCTTGCCTGTCTCCCTACCCAACCTACCTCCCCAGATGTACCTTAATCATTCCACAACATCCCACTCTCACCTTAAAAAAAATATCACCCCAAACATAGCTGTCCATTTCACACGTGTCCACTGTACACATGTAATCCAGTCCAATTGGCTTGGCAACACATTTCCATTGTCCTCACCCCTCTCTTTGCCATTTGTTTGTCCAAATACACCTCTAAATTCCATAAAAATGCAACAGCTGTTGCTGTATAAGCAATGGACAGCTATGGACCTTTTCCACACCCGTCCTACACATCCCTAGCTATTTTTATATTGTTTTCCATCTGTGTTCCCCCTTTTCACCACTTTCCTATCACCCGTTTTTCTTTTCTTTTAAAGAAATTAATGCGGGTGTAAGCAGGAGTAAGCAGTTTTACTTGATGCTACGTGATGCTAAAACAAATTAAGCATTTCTACAGTTAACCATATCTTGGCATTGCTTAGCATCATGCAGACCCATACAAACCTGCTTAAAGCTGCTTAAAACTGCTTTAATCACTCTGTCTCCATCAGCCACTGTTTTGCCTAGCAACAAAATAATCAGCAATATCAAGTCTCAAATCCACAACCCTGTACACTATAGTCAGAGTAATGTACCACTATACCATTTGAGCTGTAGGAATTTCTGATGCTTTTTCAAACATATCATGCAGTAGTGTCATTCAACAGTAGGGAAAAAGGTCTGTGGAATCACTCAGGTTTTGTATATATACATATACATAATATGGAAATACATATCTATGAACAAATATATTAAAAAAAAAAAAATATATATATATATATATATATATATATATATATATATATATATAAAACATGTAGTGCAGTCATACCTCAGAACCATACCTCTCAACCTGTTAGTGCAAGACATCTGGGCAGAAGATGCCAAAATGGGGGGGCAATGGGCCATAACTAGGGACGTATTTTAAATATTACTATTATAACTGCAGAAAGTTGCTAGAGTAATAGGGTTTTTTTCAGCTCACATTTTCTGAAGGATATGAGGTCTGGAACTGAAATGTATGTCATCATTTACTAACAGAAATCTTCAGATCATCACAGTGATTTACCAGAGAAATACAAATAATTTCTGGAGCAGACCAAAAATACAAGCAGTAACCCTGGACATTCTGAAACAATCCAGCCAGTTGACAGGTATGATCAGAACCCCTTAGTTCATCGAATATGGACCAAGCATGACAAAGTGGGGGGAGAACGCCATGAAAATAGGGACATATCTGAAATTCTTGAGTAGATAAGCTGAGACAGTTGCTGCACTAACACCATCTGTTCTAACATATATTGACTGAAATAGCACAAGTTCAAGACTCAGTTGCTTCTCATTAGTTAGTGACTTAAATCCTCACATCATCCCACTAATTTGTCAGAAATACACAACACTTATGGGGACCAGACTAAAGATATGAGCCAGACAACTGGACATCCTACACATATCTGGACATAACATGACATTAAGGATGCTACACTGAGCTGCTGAGCATGTTACCAAGCACTGTCCAAACTGCAGTCAGACTGAAACAACACTACCCCAAATCAGCTATGGGGAATTACACATGCATTTGCAAATATTTCAGGCACTACAGGGATGTAACAGTAGTGAAAAACAGGTGTGAAAGTGTATACCCACAACCAATTTCTTCACAGTCATAGTAACATACTGATAAGCTAAATGAACCATTACAGTATAATGACTGTGTGAACAAAAATATCATGTTTGCCACTCACACACTACCCCTACACTAGCCATAGCCAGAGTGCAGGTGAGGTCGCACACAGGCAGATAGACAGTAGGTGCTCGAAGCAAGTGCCACAGCAGGTGTTACCAGACGCATGTTTCAGGCTGTCATGGATGCACAGGCATGTAGTGAAAGCAACACCAGACAAATACTCAGGGTCTTGGATGCAACTCTTCCTGGCTTATGTGATGACATACATGACTTTGTTGAGGCCACACGTCAAAATACTGAGGTCATGAATAGACAGTGGGGTGAGACCTTGGCAATCCTTAACCATGGAATGTCTGTGCTGCAGTGTGTGGTAGTGGATGGGTGTTGGCAATGTGGACATAGGTCAGTGCCAACATCAGCTGATAGTCTATGTGGCCATGCACATTCACACTCCTGTAGTGACAGTACCACCAGCACTACTGAAGGGGGTGTGCTGTCCACACCACAACAGAACAGGCAATGCGCACATGGTCCCGGCCAGTCCCATCAGGAAAATGGATCCAGCAGACAGCAGTCACCATCAGGGAATAGTACTGCATCTTTTCTTGGGCTTGGTGGTGCCAGTGAGACCTCTGGCTTGACCAGTTCACATATCCATGGCTGGAGATGGTGGACTCTGCACCCTGCCATGTACAGTCCACAGCTGTCCAACATACCCTTTGTAGGGCAGAAACATGGCATGACTGTGTGCATACAAACACACACACATCACCATCACAGCCAGGTCATGTCCATACACACTCACCACCTCTGCATGGCCCATTCATTGGACATCCCTCCAAACACACACATGATGTCAACCATATGGCCCAGCCTAGGCCTCTAGCAAACCCATATAACACCCTGTGCATAAGATGATACCTGTGCCTCATCCCTGTCATCCATACCACTGACCCAAGGACATGCTAATATGGTTGTGATGCATAGGGTGAATTCAGTACAGTTTAGCTATGTAATGCTGTGTAAGGTGCTGTCAGCTGGCATTGTAATGGGTACACTTCAGAGTGTGTGTACCTTTTCAGCCATGATGCATTATTGTCATTAGTAATGCTGACTGAATGTAGTCGCACATGCTGTATTCTGTTTGTGCTCTAGGTATCTGTGTGTCAGCAGGATGTGGCCCTGCACACATTGTCAACAATGGGTATGGCAGATTGGTAACATGACAAATGTGTCATAGCTGAGGTACAGCTGTATATGTACCCATTTACCAGGTCTTTGTAACAGTTATTGCATGTGCCAGGGTAGGTCTATGGTGGTTGACATCAGCAGCTCTTGTAAAGTGGACAGTGGTAAGTGTAGTGGGTGGAACACACTTCAGATTGGTAAAACACACACACCCAGAAGATATTGTGTCAACCAAACACACAGAGAGTACTGTTCACACACACACACACACACACACACACACACACACACACACACACACACACACACACACACACACACACATGCTCACAGGATCACAGTTGCCACTGTTGGGTGTGGAACCCCTACCCATCTAGTTAGTGGTACTACAGTGCTATGCGGTTATCACAGGTGGCATGAAACTAATAGTGTGATGCCTCTTCCAAGGTACCTGTAAAGTGAATAACATCACGTGCCCTTGTGAGGTATGGGAATGGTGCTGTACTGGGTGGGAAAGGACTCATTATATTGTCACCTATGAGTCGACACACTCACAAACACTGCTATACACACCATTGCACACACACACACACACACACACACACACACACACACACACACACACACACACACACACACACACACACACACACACATTTGCCAGTACTGACATTAGCAGCCCTGCTTATCATGTTATTCATTCCATACTGTTAAATAGGTGTTGCATGCAGCACGGGGCTTATAAGGCTGAAAAGTGCCTACAGGTATCCCTATGGTAGATGTAAACAGTGGCCTTCATAAAGTGGACCTTCAGCCATGTACTGAGGGTACCATGGCCTAAAATTATTAACCACAGCCACCTAATGGATATAATTCTCACTCACACACACACACACACACACACACACACACACACACACACACACACACACACACACACACACACACTTGATGTAATTGAGATTAGAGCCCCTACCTATCTAGTCATTGCTACTACAGTGTTATGTATTTATCGCATGTGCCACAAAGCTTACAGGTTGAAGTGTGTACCAAGGTAATTCTAAGGTGAACAACATCACAAGGCCTTGTAAAGTTTGGTAATGGGTGATGTACCAGGTGATAATGGACCCAAAATACCTTAACCTACAGTTATACACACCTACAAACACAAATACACTCATACACACATTTGCCAGGACTGACATTAGCAGCCCTGCCTATCTTGTTAGTCAGTCCATACTGTTACATATTTCCTGCACATGGAACCCAGCTTATTGGGCTGAAGACTGTCAACAGATACCTCTACAGATGATGAAAACAATGGGCCTTGTAAAGTGAACCTTGGGATGTGTACATGGGCTAAAAATGTAGAACTCCCCCCAATGGATATAGTTCTTACTGAAACACATGCACAGGGTACAGTTCTTGTATACACACACACACACACACACACACACACACACACACACACACACACACACACACACACACACACACACACACACACACACACACACACACACACACACACACACACACACACTTGCCAGGACAGAGATTAGAACCCCTACCTATTTAGGTATTACTAATACAGTTTTAAGCATTTATTGCACGTGCCGCGGAGCTTATATGAACAACATCACCGGCCCTTGTAAAGTTTGGCAATGGCAGTGTACTGGGAGAGTGAGGCCTCAGAATGCTGTATCCTACAAATATGCACACTTACAAACACTTACACACATTTGCCAAGACTCAGAATAGAACCCCTACCTATGTAGTCATTGGTACTATAGTGTTATGCAGTTACTGCATGCACCACAGAGCTTATATGGTGAAGAGTTTCCCAAGATACCTATAAAGTGAATAACATCACCAGCCCTTGTAAAGTATGGCAGTGGAAATGTACTGGGTGAAACACCTACATGTTTACACACTCACAAACACTTTAATACACACACACACACACACACACACACACACACACACACACACACACACACACACACACACACACACACACACACACACACACACACACACACACACACACACACACACACACACACACACACACATTTGCCAGTACTGAGATCCAGAGTTTCATAGGTGTGTACTAGGCAAATGGCCATGGAGCATTTACAAACATAGCCCATAGGCTTAGCCTTGCATTGTGCCACTTGGCGTTACTTCCCAGTATGTCTGTCAAGTATAGCCACTGGAGTGATACCCGGGGTGAGATTTCTATTCCCCATCCAGTCATCCATATTTCTCTTGCAGAGAGCCAGTGAGGTGCTCTGCTTGACATGTATGTGAAGTCTATTTCATAGCATGGCCAGTCTCTAGGTTATGAACCTGTCCCTCCAGCATGTTTTGTTGATTGGGGGAATGGGGTTGATGTCCCTGGGGAATATGGTGTGGATGGATTGGGTTTCTTTAGATGTAGCAACCCTAACAGACCTGGGTCAGACATGGCTTTGTAGATCAAGCAGAGATCACCTCTAAGCAGCCAATATGAAATAGAGAATAGTTGACGTTATTAGAGTCTGCCCATACAGGACAAGTGTTTAAAGCCTAGGATCCTCTTTGTGAGGTACTTTTGCAGCCTCTCCAGTTGTTGCAGGTGTCTAGTGAGGTACATGCCAAGTGGGCCACTGTACTCAATGATTGGCCTAATGAGGGAAGAGTACTGGGAGACAATGGACTCTTTCTTAATGGATGCAACACCCTTAGTAATGAGATGTGCCACATAGAAGTACTTCCTGACCACAGTGGCACTGTGTTGGTCAACAGAGAGGTCGCTGTCAACCTGTGTTCCCAGTTCTCTTATCATGCCTTCTGTGTTCAGTGGACTACCATTACTGTGGTGATTCATGGGAACCAAGTTGTTCCCAAAGTGGACAGCAACACATTTTCTGGCATTGAGCTTAAGTCCAGGGTTCTGACAACAGTCATAGGTCTCAGTCAAGTCTTTCTGCTGGATATCAACATCACTTGGGGAGGTAATAATAGCACCCACCTTGCAGTCATACTCAAACATTGCCAGCCAGAGTCCCTTTGTGTTGGGCTGGACTTCAGAACCATAGATACTGAACATGAGGGGACCCAGGACTAGACCCTGTGGTACTCCACTTGTGACTGGTCTGCTGCTGCTTTCACACTGTTGGTTCTATCTGTGAGCATGTTTGCAACCCACCTAGTGATGTAGGGTTTGATGCCAGGCTGAGTGGTTTGTCTATGATTCCTGAGTGGGAAATGGTATCAAAGGGTTAGAAACACCATCTATCTTGTTATTTATTTCATACTCTTACATAGTTATTTCACATGGAACAGAGCTTATAGGACTGCAGAGTGTCTACAGATGCCTCTACAGTGGATGACAACAGTGGGCCTTGTAAAATGGGCATTGAGGTGTGTACTGGGTGGAACACAAGAAAGAATTTCAAAAACCTCCCACCAATGGATATGGTTCAAACACACACACACACACACACACACACACACACACACACACACACACACACACACACACACACACACACGCACACACACACACACACACACACACACACACACACACACACACACACACACACACACACACACACACACACACACACACATATACAGAGGATACTGTTCTTGCACACACACATACACACATTTCCCAGGACTGAGATTGGAACACCTACCTAGGTATTGTCACTACAGTGTTATGTATTTTTTGCACGCGCCACAGAGCTTAAAGGGAGTATGTCCCAAGGTGCTTCTAAAGTGAGGAACATCACTAGCCCTTGTAAAGTATGGCAATGGGAGATGTACTTGGTGATAACGGCCACAAAGTACTTTAACCAACAGATATGCATACTTACAAACACTAATACATTCATACACAAATTTGCTAGGACTGAGATTAGAACCCCTACTTATCTAATTATTGTACTATAGCGTTATGTAGTTATTGCATGCGCCACATAATTTATAGGGCTGAGGGCTGCCCAAAGGTACATCTCAGGTAACTGACATCAGCAGGACTGCTAAAGTAGGGCAATGGGAAGTGTATGGGGTGTGAATGGGCTCAGAATCTTTAACCTACAAACACACACACATATGCATTTTTACATTTGCCAAGACTGAGATTAAAACCCCTACCTAACTAGTTATTTGTATCATAGTATTACACAGTTATCGCATGCACCACAGACCTTATTGGGCTGAGGGCTGCCCAAAGGTACTCCTAAGGTGACTGACATCAGCAGGACTGTTAAAGTAGGGCAATGGGAAGTGTACTGGGTGTGAATAGGCTCAAATCTTTAACCTACAAACAAACACACTTTTACATTTGCCGGGACTAAGATTAAAACCCCTACCTAACTAGTTTATTTGCATTACAGTGTTATGCAGTTATCACATGCACCATAGAAATTATAGTGCTAAGGACTGGCTAAAGGTACCTCTAAGATGACTGACATCCGCAGGACTGCTAATGTAGGGCAATGGGAAGTGTACTGGGTGTGAATGGGCTCAAAATCTTTAACCTACAAACACACACAAACACTTTTACATTTGCCAGGACTGAAATTAGAACCCCTACCTAACTAGGTATTTCTTCTATAGTGGTATGCTGTTATCACATGCACCACAGAGCTTATTTAGCTGAGGGTTTCCCACAGGTACTTCTCAAGTGACTGACATCAGCAGGACTGCTAAAGTAGGACAATGGGAAGTGTACTGAGTGGGAAAGGACTAAAAGACTTAATAACATCTACCTACCGGAAATTGATATATGGAGAAGATACCTGGACGACTGCTGGCTGGTCTGGAAGGGAGGTAATGCATACCTCCAGGAATTTATTGAGCATCTCAATGGGAATATTTGCGGTATTGAATTCACTGTGGAATACCATCTGAACGAAATAAATTTTCTGGATGTCCATCTCACCAGACAATCAGATAACACACTGAAAACTTCTGTCCACAGAAAATTTCCACAATATAACACTCTATTGCATGCACAAAGTTTTCATCCTAAACACATTATTAAAAATATTCCACAATCCCAATTTCTGCGAATTAAAAGGATTTGTTCCTCTGAGGATGATCTTACCAGACATCAGGCTGATTTAACCAACAGATTTTTGTCCAGGGGTTATTCTCCACAGATTATTAATTCTGCAGCCAATTCTTGTACTAATAAACCGAGGGATTCTCTTTTACAATACAAATCAAGTCAGAGAGAAAAAGGTTCTGATGTATGCAGATTTGTTACCACCTATGGCAGGAATAGTAGGAATCTGATTAGCATCATTAACAACCATTGGAATATACTCAACTCGCACCCACTTTTGGAAGACTATTTAGGGGACAGATGTTATTTTTCATATAGGAAGGGCAAAACGCTTGGATCTTTATTCTCACATTACAAAAGAACAAATTGTAAGGATGACAATCTGATACAAAGGACACTTACTGGGGACAAATTAACAGGCATCTTCCCTTGTGGGCATTGCAGTTTTTGTAGTTATATTTTTAAAACTACCAGTTTCACCAGTAAAAACACCGGACAAATGTATAACATTGAATTTTTTGGAAACTGCAGTTCCGATTGGATAATATACCTTGCTACATGTACATGTCAAGCTTTTTATGTTGGTCAAACTTCAAGACAATTCCGTATCAGGATCTCTGAACATCTGGGAGATATCAGAAACCAAAGATTAACAAATGCATTATACAGACACACCACCAAACATTCCACTGCCAAATTTTCATTCACCATTATTGATCGCATCGTTGGCAATCGATTATTTAAAGCAGGGTGGCATGACATTTTAAATAAAAAAGAAAGGAGATGGATTATCAAACTTGGGGGGCTTTTCCCCCCGGGATTGAATGACAAGTTATGATTTACTCATATATTTTTCCAAGCATATTCCAGCTATTATTTAATCATAACATTGTTATACAAGCAACTTTATTTTCCCAAACCTCAAGTATGCATATTGTGATGTTTTTTCTTCTTGGTACACTAACCAATTTGTTTCTCATCTTTAGGTATTCATATATAACCAGTCATATTTCATTTTACTTTGTTTATGAACATAAATGAAAAATAGGTAGCTGGTTTATACCAACAAGTTTTTTCCCAAATGATAACTTTTCTGTCATTTACAATAATTTTTGTTTATATTAACCATTTTTGGATTTTTAACTACAGGAAATGATGTCATCACATTGATTCACTGGGGCTATATAAGATGATGATTTGCAGACTTTACCAAATGTACTACTGAAGAAAGCTTAGTGCTGAAACCGGTCTAGTTTCAGTTATCCAATAAAGTATTATTATTTAGATCCTCCTGGGTGCTGGCTTCTTTCTTTTTGGATCATTCTTTTTACCTGAAATGTCATATCCTGGTCCATACCACTCAACTGTACAGATTCTCACAGATTATCCAGATTCATACCTCACATATCTGGTCAGTTTCCCTTCACATTGTGGTTTTCTAGCACGTTTGTTGCAAATCACTCAGAGTGGTGGTCAGGGAATAATGACTGACCATTAGAGTTTCAGACTTCACACCCTTCATGACATCCATGCTACTACACACCCCCACTGTTATTCTATCACCTTTCTAACATTATGAGAACATTATTTCAAACTTGTCCCTATACTTGGGCCTTTATTCCAGCATTATGTATGGCTTTGTCCAGATTTCTTGCTCTACGAGGTTGAGAGGTATGCTACTAGCATTTAATGGCATGGCCTTTCATTTGAATTTTATTGACTGCGTTATGTTGGTAGTATGGACCCATGACATTCCCTACAAGAGCACTATGGTTGAGGCATGGGCCTTTGCCAGAAGTCTGTAGGCCATGCAAGACTGCTGCAGGCCATCTGTAGCAAGGCAGTGCATTCAGTCACTCATAGGTCCCGAGGCTGCCAGGCAGTGGATCCCCCTGGGGTGATAATGGTAAGTGAGACAGGTGTTACTGACAATCACTTTCTGTTTGTATTGATCCATCACTCTGGGGGACAGCAAAATACTGCTTATGGCTAGGAACATACTTGCATGGGACACATATTCAGCACGCTGCATCATGTCTGTCATTCTACAGTCTGTGATGTACTTCTAACATTCACACCACCATGGACCAGGCTAGTGTGATACCTGTACTTGTTGTGGGGTGACTTCAGTGCATGTATGATACGGCAGATTATGGCACCTGCCAAACAAGTAATAGTAACTTTCTCCTTATCATGCCTGGTGTGTGGCACATCTGTGTATATCTCACATTGGAGTCTTCTATGAGTAATATGTTGCGTGTATGGTAAGGCCTTAGTGTTTGCAGGACCCTGGTGTGTGGAGTATGCGTTTTCTGTGGTGTGTAGGTTTTGGATGTTCTCATGTTTTTTTTTGCCTCTGAGGTGTCATTTACTTGGGGTTTGATTTGTTGTGGACCTCCACTTATGTGGGTGTGTGTTATGTATTTGCAGGTGATGCTTACTGATTCCGTACACTGCAGGCTACCTATGTTACTGCAAAATGTACTCTGTTGTGCACATTCTCCATTTGTCTGGCCAGTGGTTCCCTTCCCCCTTCTGTGTGTATCTTTATCCTTCTGTAGTCCAGTCACAGGCTTTGGCCACAGTGGCTGCTGTTATGTATTTGTAATTCATGTGTGAGTGGGGTAAATGCCATAATATCACACACAAGGTTGTGGACTACACACCTCTGAGCATACCTATTTGCCAGGTTGTCCATCATTGCACCACTACATCTGCTGGGGTCCTCAGACAGTTTTTGTTACTATGTTATTATGCGACTACATGTTGGCCTAGCTGTCAAACTGTCAGTGTCTCTGACATCTGGAGAGGCCCACATATGACAGTCAGACAAAGGCCCACACATGGGGATGGGGTGTTGATACTGTTTTGCCATACATAGACAGTTGGGGGATCAGTTTGTTACTTGCTTGCTTTCTGTTATAGGTGTGACATCTGCTTCTCCGCTGCCTGTCTTTGATGTTTTGACATGACCTTTTCTTGTTTTGCAAATACTTTGCAGGTGAATGCAGTGTTAGGACAAGCAAAGCAGAAATGCAAGGCATACTTGTCTCCTTCTGTGGCAACCTGCCATTCCAAAGTTATGGCTGTTGGCCAGTGACATGTTGTTAATGCTGACACAGTACGGTGACAGCCTTTTATGACCTGCCAGTACACTGATCGTCAGGTACCTGCTGTGCTACTAGGCACCATACCTGTCTATGTATGTGAGTCAGACATATGGACAAAGCCATAAGTAATTAGGTGACAACCTAGAAGAGTGATACAATAATAGATTTTGAATTAGCATGCATTTTCTGTAGGGTATGAAGTCTGAGACACTACATTTCGTCATTATTTTCTGACTTTAGACTTTCGTGGTTTGCCAGTCATTTGCCACACAACCAATATTTCATGATAAAGACACCACAAATATGATGCAAACCTCTGTACATTCTGCAAAAGGTCTGTTGAGTTGGGAGGTATGGTAGGCACTGTGTAGGTTATTCCGACCTGTGTACTGTTCATATGTGTGGCCCCCTGTCCATGACCTGTCCAGCTTACCGGCAGTAATGAATAATGGCATCTGGACAGTGTGTACAACTCCATGAAATAAGTCAATACAGCCTCAGACACACACCCCTTTCTTAACTGTGCTTAGCTAAGCTCAAATTTGAGCCGTGGAGCTCCAATGTACTTACACCAAGCATGACACGCAGCCCTTTTTATTTCAGCTGCTTCTCCTGCTTACACCACTGCCTTATAGCTCCTACATGGTTAGGTGCAGTTTGGGACTTGTCTCCTTTTTGTGATTCAGTAGATTTCCCTCATTAGCATACCCCATTGCCTTAGTCCCTAGTTACAGCACTACACCAGAGCCTTTCCCCTTAGCAACCACTGTTCCCTGCTATTGTTTTGATTCTGCATGCCATACACTATAATGGCAAAATACAGATTTCACTTAAAATTGCCTTTCCACATTTGTTTTTTATTTTCAGCACAATCCCTTTTGCGCACTGCTGCCCTATGCTTAAATGGCCGAGATCGGCCAAAAAAAAAAGAACTTTGATTTTTATAATTTTGCAACACATTTCCATGCCAATAGCCATATATTTGGCCATTGGCATGCTTAAGGATTATAATACATGCTTTACTTTGAGCTGTCATGCCTCTGTTTTGATTTTTGCTGAAACATTTCTGCATGCTACACTATTCTGCCACGGATGCCTGCCTGCTTACTGGATCACTAATTTACCTCATTTGATTGTTATCACCAGCAGATAAGGTCATTAGCATAATCCAGTCATGTCCATGGCAGAATAGTGTTAACAGCCTTGTTTACTGGATCGCTTGGCAGCCATATTCCATGCAGGAGCGGCTACACTATTCCTGCATGGAAAAAAGCTTTATTGATCTCAGAGATTGTCTTTGTTTAATGGTGCTGTAGTGTTCCTCTGTGTTTGCTGATGTACTGTCCGTGCATATGGGAGTTACATTGCCACACTTGCACAATATATCAGTGCTGTTAGGAGAACCAGTGGAGAAAAGAAAATCTCCATTGCCTTTTTTCTTTCTGCTGAGATACTGTTAATGCAAGATATCTGGACAAAATCCTACATAATGGCAGGACAAAGGTCCAAAAAACAGGGGACAGATTTTAAATATTGCCCTTAATTTCCTGGAATAACAGATGTTATGTAGTCCAATCTCAGCTACATTCTTACGCGTGGGTTCAGAACCGAACCTCGGCTCTGACTCGGCCATATTCTAGCTCGAAATCTTTCAGTTGGCTCGGCTAAGAGATATCCTATGCTGCACTGTACCCTTTCCCCAGATCTCGTTTGCCACTCGTAAAGCTCAGACGTGGTCTCGCTCTTGGCTGTGGCTAAGTATAACTTTTTGTCTTTTTGACTAAATTTTTGACTAAAAATTTGATCCAAAAGCTATTTTCATAGCTAGGTGTATGTGTTGTTGCTTTGTGAAAGCATTTTTTGTACGGCCTTTGTGGTGTTTTGTCTACTTTTTGTCTGGTATCCCATCAGCTATCTCCCAATGGGCTAGGCCCATTTTAGTTAGAGGACCTAGTCCTCCCTTGGTTATCTGTTTTCCCTCTGGGCTAGGGCCATTTAAATTAGAGGACCTAGTCCTTTCCCTTGTTTCTGTCAGGACCTTTTGAGTTAGAGGTCCTTGTGTAGTGTTTGTAGTTTTAGTTTAGTTTCCGCGCTTCTTGCTGGTGTTTGTACTGTGGTGTTGGGTTAGTATCCTGTCGACCATGTCTAGGGATACAAAAGAACATAAGCCTTCAGGCTTTAAGAAATGTGGTAAATGTGAGTACAAGATGTCCATTACTGATGGGCACTCTGTGTGTGTTTATTGTTTGGGGGCTATACACACCAGGAGTCTTGTGCGTTCTGTTACGCATTCAGCCCTCATGTTCTTCAAAAAAGGAAGAACAAACTAATTCTGTAGGGACTACTGAAACCCTCTTTCGAGGAAGATTTGGAGAGATCTTGTAGTGCTAAGTCCTCTCCCTCTAAAAGAGACAAAACATCTAAAGCAAAAAAAAACGATTTCTGGCTCCGTCTGTCTTATCGGAGCCTCCGGAGAAAGTTACTAAGTCTACTGTGGCATCCTTGGTTCCACTGTTTTCAGTGCCAAAGGAAGCTTGTCAACTGACAGAACTTACATTGGCTCCTAGCCTCTCTGAGCTGGTGTCGGAGATACTAGTCTGGAGTCGGTCCCCAGTTTTTAGACCTGTTTCTCCTCCTCGCAGGTCTCCTTCAGAGAGGAGGTCTAGATCTCCTACCTTGTCCTCTAGGCCCTCCAGGACACTCTCTGACGTGGATGTGGATAGAGTGGTACAGAGACTGCTTCAATCACCGGTGCTGGCTAAATTTCTTTTGGCTCCAGCCCAGTTGGCTCCGGAGGCTGTCACCCATCCATCGTCGATACCTCCTCCTCTGATCAAATCTCTGCCTTCGGAGCCAGAGTGGTTGGCGCCGTTTGATGCTTCTAGGTCTGCTCCAATAGCCCATCCCGGCTTATCATCTCCGATCTCATCTCTGACCTCATCGGCTCTGTCCACGGGGTCCAGGACTCATGGTTCCTCGGTCGGACCCGAAGGGGAGGTCTCGGGATGCTCTTTGGCTCCTAGCGTCCCTCTCAGTGCTTCGGCTTGGGTGAGCCTGACCCTTGCTTTGGCTTCAGACCTTGCCCCTTCTACTCTGAAGTCTTCCATGGTTGGTTGATCCTCGGAACCAGGGGGACCAGCTTTCAAGGTCATGTGGAGTGTGCTGGCCAGGTTCTCAGCTGCATCATACAGCACTGACACTCTACCCCCTCCATCTCCAGTATCGGTCTCTGATTGCCCTCTGTTCTTGGACAGTAGAGACCCAAGGCGTCAGGATACCTCCATGAGTGGTCCCCAAATTTCTGAGGGCCCCCCAGAGTTTTTGCCTGAGGAGCCACCCAGAAAAAGAACATGCAAGAGGAAGCATATCGACTCCCAGGAAGAGTCTCTCACTTCGGACACCAACCTCGAGGAATCAGAGGGGTTCCCCAAGTCATCCTCTGAGAATATCTCTTTCTCTGATATCCTAGAGATCTTGAAACAGAGAGGTGACTGGCTCTCTAAACCTCCCTCTGAGGAGGAGTCAGTGTTCCTGAAGGCCTTTGGGGCTCAGCCCTCTGCCTCCTGGGTCTCTCCACCCTTCGACGAACTCCTGGATTTAGTTTGTCAGAGGGTGTGGGAAACCCCTGACACTGTGGAACCAGTTCCCAGGAGACCCAACAAATTTATGTCCGCCCCCTCTGACAAAGAGTTTCTCATGAAGGGTGTCCCAGTAGATGCCATGGTGGTGGCAGCGACCACCAAGAAGGAACTGGCTGAGACTTCATCTACCGTCCATCCCCCTAACAAGGAGTCCAGGATCATGGACCGGTATGGGAAGCGTATGTTTTCTTCAGCGGCCTTTACTCTGCGGTCGCTGAATTACTTGTCACATTTTACATGGCTCCAAAGAGATCTCCTGAAAGAGCTGGGAGATGCTCTGCAGGGTAACGTTTCTGCTGCAGTGGCTCAGAAAGTCAACGCTCAAATGTCTACCCTAAATTCTATTGCTAACTCCTCCATGAGGCTGATCTCTTACGCAGCCGAAGGAGCGAGTAGAGCAGCGAGTTCCAGTATTTCTCTCAGAAGGCACTCCTGGATACACCTCTGTAATTTCACGGAGGCCTTCAAGTCTACATTCACCAACGCCCCGTTTGATGGTTCCTTGTTGTTCGGAACTGAGGTGAAAGACACTCTCACTAGGTGCGAGCAAGAAGGAAAAACTCTGTCTGCCGTGGGAGTCCATTTTTCCATGCCCTCTAGACCATATGCCAAGGTCCAGAAGAGTAGGAAAATGTGGTTCAAGAAATCACAGAGGTTTTCTCATGACACACAAAGTAATTCCCCCTCCAGAGGCAAGGGAGGTGGTAGTAAAAAATGTATAGTCATACCCTTCGGGAAAAACAAGGTAACCCCAAGCTACCATATAGGTGGAAATCCACTAAGCACAGAAGAGGTTATCAGGGACCTGGGGACCCAGGTTGACAGTGGCCTTTCTTTTGACACTCACATTGCTAAAGTGGTTAGAAAGACCTTCTACATTGCCCACCTGATCATGAAGGGATTCACATCCAGATCTAGTGAGGTCATTGTTCCCCTGTACTCTTCACTTATCAGACCAATGATCGAGTACAATGCCCCATTCGGGATGTATCTCACCCGACATCTGCAGCAATTGGAGAGACCCCAAAAGTTCCTCACCAAAAGGATAAAGGACTCCAAAATCTGTCATATGCTGCCAGATTGAAGAAACTCCAGCTCTATTCAGTCGCATACCGTCTGCTCAGAGGTGACATGTGCCTGACATACAAGGCCATGTCCAACCCGGAATTAATGGACATGCTCCACCTCAAAACATCCAAATCCACCAAAACCACTAGAGCAAGCGACTTAAACCTTAGCATGGATATAAATAGGACGTGCTGGAGGGATAGATTTATCACTCAGAGACTCCCTATGCTGTGGAATAAAATCCCGGTCCATGTGAGGCAGAGCACCTCGCTGACTCTGTTCAAGAGAAATCTAGACCTGTGGATGGGAGATCGTAGGTTTACCCCGGGAATCATCTCTGGGTCACTGCTGGACAGAGGCACAACAAACTAATGGGCACAGTATTTTTTCATATAAGGGGTGGCGTAAGCCACAATAATTTGGGCTAGGCTTATAAATGCCTTAGGGCAGATAGCCTAGTATAAACCTATGAACCTATGAACTCAGGTAGATGCTGCCCTAGAGGCAGAGGAGGCCCGCGTAACCAGGGAGACCATGATTCCTTTCATGGTTCTCCCTACCAGCGCTCCTGATGGGAGGCCTGACTGCATGCTTTCCTGGAGCCAGTCAGGGGTCACATTTCACTATATCCAGAAGCCTGGCAAGACATCACCCAGGACCAGTGTATATTAAAAATAATTTCTGGATGATATCACATTCACTTCTCTTTCCCCCCACCGAACAAAAGAATCCCAGATGTTCCACCCAATCAAAGGGATTCCGCAGCTTCAGAGGTTATAAAGCTGCTAGAAAAAGGAGCCATCCAGCATGTCCCCTCAGACCAGGTCAGATTAGGGACTTATTCCAGATTCTTTTTGGTGCTGAAAAGAACAGGGGACCTGAGACCCATCTTGGATCTCAGCCGCTTGAGTCTCCATGTGAAGAAGTCCAAGTTCCGAATGGTCATGTTGCAATCTATTCTCCCATTGTTGGGAAAAGAAGTGTGGATGTGCTCCATCGACCTCAAGGATGCTTACTACCACATAAAGATGGAAAGGGCATCCAGAAGTCATCTACGCTTCTGGCTGGGAGCCAGTCATTTTCAATTTCGTGCCCTGCCCTTTGGTCTCACCACAGCCCCCAGGGTGTTCACCAAATGTATGGCAGTGGTGACAGCTCACTTGAGACGTCAGGGATTCCAAGTGTTTCGGTATCTGGATGACTGGCTTCTTTCTGCCACCACCAGGCATCTACTACTACATACCAGAGATGCCACTATCAAGCTGTGTCACTCTAAACTGGGAAAGTCTGCCTTGTTGCCCTCACAGCGTGTCACCTTTATAGGTGTTGAGTTAGACACCATACTCATAATGGGGTTTTTACCACAAGAAAGGATTTAAGTTTTGCAACAACAAGTATATGCATTGCTCCCTCAAAAAAGAGTGAAGGCAAAAACGGTTCTCAAATTGTTAGGGACTATGGCTGCAACAATTATGCTGGTTCCTCTTGCGAGGCTTCACATGAGGCTCCTTCAGTGGATGCTCTTCATCCGGTGGTCTCTACAGCATCCTCCGCTTTCTCATCTCATAATGATCATAACAGGTGCAAGCAAGATCTACACTGGTGGCTTCTCTTCAGCAACCTCAATGCGGGATAACCCTTCGTTCCATCCCCTCCTGTTGCCACAGTGACCACGGATGCCTCCCAGATGGGGTGGGGGGGCATTATCTCAGCAGAACAGTCCAAGGCACGTGGCAGGATCACGAGATACATCTGCATATTAATATATTGGAGATGAGAGCAATTCTACTAGCATTGCAAGCACTTCAGATCTTTCTTCCTCTCAGGACAATTGCGATCCACAAAGACATTATGTTGGTGGTATGGTATCTGAACAAACAGGGAGAAACCAAGTTGTATCCCCTTTGCAGAGAGGCCATTCGAGTGTGGCAGTGAGCAGTGTCTTCCCAATGTTTTCTTGTAGCAACGCACATTCCAGGGAAGTCCAGCGTGATGGCTGACAGGTTGAGCAGAGCTATTCTGATGCCTCACGAGTGGTCCCTGAACAGTCAAGTTGCAGAGTGGAGTTTCGACAGATGGGGTCAGGCTTGCTGAGATCTGTTCACCAGTCCCCTCAATACCAAGTGCAGCAGCTACTTCACCCTTATCCCCCCCTCTGGGGGACTCACCCAGGGATGCTCTAGTTCATGATTGGCCCTCTGGTCTACTTTATACCTTATCTCCTATTCCTCTGTTGATGAAGGTTATTCAGAAAGCACAGTCCTTGGTAAGCAGAATAATTCTGATAGCTCCACACTGGCCTCATCAAATTTGGTTCCCCTTTCTCCATCCTTATCTCATGGACGCCCCCTGGATTCTGGACCCACAGCCAGATCTTCTGACTCATATGTCAGAGCAGTTCCATCCTTCTCTTCAGACCCTCCGGTTGACAGCCTGGCTACTCCACTTCCATCACTTGTCAGGATTCATCATTTTCCTCCGGAAGTGATTCATTTTCTATCTTCTTCCCATAAGCCTTCGACTAGAAAGATTTATTCCACCAAATGGAAAAGATTCTCCATCTGGGCTCAGGCGAAACAAATTGATCTTTATACTATTTCCAATTTCTTCAGTTCTGGAATTTCTATCCATGCTTTTTAATCAGGGGTCAGCAGCCACAACCATTAAAGTGCAGCTGGCCGCTATTTCCACTTTTCACACCGCTAATGAACCCAGCCTAATGGCGCATAGACTATGTAAGGCATTGAAAGGCACTATGCTGCTTTGCCCTCCAGTCTTCGACCCGGTCATGCCTTGGGACCTAAATTTTGTGCTACAATGTCGCACCTCTTCCCCCTTTGAGCCTGCAGCTACTTGTGAACTAAAATTTTTGACTTGGAAGACTATCGTTTTGGTAGCCATGACTTCAGCTAGACATGTCTCGGAGCCCCAAGCTTTGTCTATCAGACCGCCTTACTTGATTTTTCACAGGGACAGGGTTTCCCTCAGACCAAACCCTTCCTTTATGCCAAAAGTGGCTTTGGTTAGTAATCTCAACAAATCCATTGAACTGCCCGTATTTTTTTCCAGAGTTCTCTAATAGGGCAGAATTTAAATTTCACCAACTGGATGTTCACAGGCAGTTGCGTTTTTATCTGCATAGAATGAGGGACTGTAGAAAATCGGATCAGCTATTTGTCTCATTTTCAGAAAATAAGATTGGGTCTCCTGTTTCCAAAGTGACCTTGTCTAGATGGATCTCTAGTTGTATTTCCTTCATTTATGCCTCAGGTGGTAAGGATTTACCATTTAGAGTGAAGGCTCATTTTACCCGATCTATGTCTACCTCTACAGCATTTCAGGCCAGAATGTCTATGGATGATATTTGTGTTGCGGCTACATGGGCATCTCCTCACACCTTTATTACTCACTACAAATTGGATTTGGTATCCAGAGGCAGATCTTCCTTTGGTTCCACACTGCTCAGGAGTATTTTCCACTGAGCCTCCCAGGGTTCAGGTGCTAGGGACGCTGTCCCACAGGTAAGAATGTAGGCAAGATTGGAACTCACCATAATGTTTGATGTATGTAGTCCATCTCACCTCACATTTTTACTTACCCTCCCACCTTCCCCCATCCTGGAGGACCGAGAGGTCAGTTCTGGTTTCAGTACTCCTTTTATTATTGGAATGTTGTTTCTTTCTCTATGTGTTATGTGTATGGCGGGAGAGTGATAGAGTGATTGGGCTTGCAGCAAACAAGATCTGGGGAAAGGGTGCAGTGCAGCATGGGATACCTCTTAGCCCAGCCAATTAAAAGACTTTGAGCTAGAGTATGGCCGAGTCAGAGCCGAGGTTCGGCTCTGAACCCATGGCTAAGAATGTGAGGCGAGATGGACTACATACATCAAACGTTATGGTGAGTACATAACATCTTGTTTTGTGTTAGTGTGGATTTTTTCAAGGATATGAAGCTCGAACCTGAAATGTCAGTTATTATTTAATGACTTTAATTGCCACTGGCTTGCCAGAAAAATGTAATCCTCATGAGGAACAGACCAAAACCATGAAATGAAAATCTGGACAGTTGAGAGGTACAAGAATCTGCTGAGATTTTAAGAGGGATGGTGCAGAAATACAAGGAAAATCAGGAACATTTCTATTTCTTTAATTTTACAGAATGTACCTGATTTTTCTTGCATTTTGCTGTGTCCTGTTAGCATATGCTATTAGAAAAGTCTGGCTGCCCAACGGTACTTCAGCAGATGGACTTTTTTCTCTTGGTATATGCTCGATTTACAAGATTACAACAAAATTGGGCTGTCCAGTCAGCATGCATGTTTTTGAATGGCAATGAGCTGTTATTGTATAATTATATATTGTTCATATTTAGAGGCATGTCTCTGATGAAAGATTCTGGTTCAGTGGTAGAACTTAGTTTTTAAGAAGAGAATGCCTTACTCATGTTAGTAAATTCAGAAGCAGGTTTCATTTTTATACAAATATAACATTTATATTTGCTGTTACTGACTTTTTTTTTATTTTACTTCAAAGCTGCAATTTAATAATTAAGTTTCCATACACATCTGAACTTACATTAACTGTTTTTCCCATAAATTTAAGATATCATAGTGTGCTGCCATAGTATTATTATGATTATTGTTGTGTTGCAAGACTGTTATGCTATAGTACATGCTTCATTTTTTTATTGCTTTATCTATTTTACATATTGAGGTGCTGAAGAAATATGAACATTTTCTTAATATGATTTAATTGCTATTATGTTCAAGGTGCTGTATCATCTAAGGAAAGTGCGCTTCAAAGCTCTTGATGGAGAAGACTTATTTTTTGATGGGAATGGTGATGTAATTTTCCAGTCAAGCATTATTAACTGGCAGTTAACAGCAGATGGTTCCATGAAAGTTGTAACTGTGGGGCAGTATAAACCATTTTCTCAGCTGGGACTTCATTTCTTTGTCAATAATAGTGCCATCTTGTGGAGTGGAGGACATACTGAGGTTTGATAGTTTTCATATTAACATATGAAATGTAATTGTTTGCTAAATATTTAATTTGTGTGCTTGATCCTATTAATTGAAGTATTGGGGATAAAATCCTGGACAATAAAGAGACTACCATAATAAGGCAGGGAAATGTTTGGGAATATAGAAGAGGCAGAATACTCAAGTCATCAGACAGCAAAATGCTAGAGGTTTCAAATGAGTGAAGTTAAGTTTAAATGAGTTTACTTTCTAAGAGTTGTAATGGAATTATTGGGGATGGAAGCCTGGAGAATAAGGAATGTGCCATAATAAACTAGGGTTAATGCTAGGAGTATTAGAAATATCTCACTGAGATCTCCCACATTAGTTACTACTTCCTAATAATTACACTAGTAGATAATCATAGGGTTAATGCTAGGAGTATTAGAAATATCTCACCGAGATCTCCCACATTAGTTACTACTTCCTAATAATTACACTAGTAGATAATCATAGGGTTAATGCTAGGAGTATTAGAAATATCTCACCGAGATCTCCCACATTAGTTACTACTTCCTAATAATTACACTAGTAGATAATCATAGGGTTAATGCTAGGAGTATTAGAAATATCCCATTGAGATCTCCCACATTAGTTACTACTTCCAAGTAAATACACCAGTAGATAATCATAGGGTTAATGCTAGGAGTATTAGAAATATCTCACCGAGATCTCCCACATTAGTTACTACTTCCTAATAATTACACTAGTAGATAATCATAGGGTTAATGCTAGGAGTATTAGAAATATCTCACCGAGATCTCCCACATTAGTTACTACTTCCTAATAATTACACTAGTAGATAATCATAGGGTTAATGCTAGGAATATTAGAAATATCCCATTGAGATCTCCCACATTAGTTACTACCTCCAAGTAAATACACCAGTAGATAATCATAGGGTTAATGCTAGGAGTATTAGAAATATCTCACCGAGATCTCCCACATTAGTTACTACTTCCTAATAATTACACTAGTAGATAATCATAGGGTTAATGCTAGGAGTATTAGAAATATCCCATTGAGATCTCCCACATTAGTTACGACTTCCTAGTAATTACACCATTAGATAATCAGTAGTTTTATGCAAGGAGAATTATAAGCATCTCACTCAAATCTCATACTTTAGCTCCAAATTCGAAGCAATTACACCATAGTTAATCAATGGGTTAATGTCAAGAGTATGGCAAGCATATCACTGAGATCTCCTACTTTAATTACTTCAAACTAATTACCAGAAGATAATCAGGGGCTAATGTAAGGGGTACTACAAGCAATTTTATCTTATTTACTTTTACTTTTATTTTATTTCATTGTTAGCTTATTTACATCTTCCAAGTAATTACACCATGAATAATTATTGAGTTAATGTTAGGAATGTTACAAGTATCTCACTGAGGTCTCTTAGGTTCATAAATGTCTATGTATATACTAGGCTAACAACCACTGAGGTTTTTATAAGCCTAACCAAGCATCACAGTTGTATTCCAAAAGTTTATGTGCTGGCCTTTGTAAGTCTGGCCAAGCATCCAAAATTTATCCTTGAACTATATGTGTTTTAGAAGATATTCTAAGGGGTATATATATAAGCTAAGAAAAGGTCCCAGGGTATATTTCTGATTTCCCATTCACTGGTCAAGGTTTCTCTTGAATAGGGTTACAGAAGAGCTCTGCTTCATATGGATAGGAAACCGGTTTCAGAGAAGGGGAATTCCCTGAGACACACACCTGTCCCTCTAACATGTCCTATTTTTGTTGTAAGCAAAATTTACATCCCTAGATCGAGTACTTCTGATGCTATTCATTTTGCAAATATGCAAAGGGCTTTCATGCACTCTGAATAAGACATGCTGTTAAACCCTCTGTTTTTTTTTTTTTTGTGAGGACCCTCTGTGGATGTTCCAGTTGTTGCGTATGCTTGAGAAGGTACATATGAAAGGGACTGTTGTACTCAATGATGGGCCTGATGAGGGTCGGATACAGTGGAACAATGACTGCCTTGGACATGGATGCCGTACCCTTTCTTATTTGTTGAGCAACACAGAGCAATTTCTTTACTATCTTAGACACATGTAGGTCAAAAGCATTGTTATTGTCTACATGCATAGCCAAACTCCTGACTGCTGGTTCAACTCTTAGGGGTGTGCTATCAAGTAATTTCCTAGAGTGGCTGACTTCCCGATGGGCAGAATTGCACATCTCTTGGAATTTAATTTTAAGCCATGTTTTGGGAACCATCCATTAGTCTACGTTAATCCTTCCTTTAGGACATTAGTATCTTAGGGGTATTCTATGACTGCACCGAGTTTGCAATCATCTGCAGATTTGGTCAGCCAGAGATCCTTGACATTGGCTGTGACTTCCAAGAAACATATGCCAAAAAGGAGCAAACCCAGCACAGGCCCTAAGGGCCTCCTCTGGTGACCAGCTTCTTTTGTGGCAGTGCTCTCCCCTATCCTTAACTTTCTAGGTCCTATCTGGCTGTCCATCATGTAACATAATGGTTTATGCCTATATGTATGAGTTTGTTTACAATGCCTGTATGAAATATTGTATTGTATTAAACACCTTGGCCAGGTCAAGGTAGACAGCATGCACCATTTTGTCATAATCTATTGCCTTGATAACTTTCTCAAATAAGCCCACCAGGTTGAGTAGACATAATCTGCCCTTGATGAAACTAAACTGAGTTTGATCCAACGCTTGAAAGTTTTCTGTGTCTTTATTAATCATTTCCATGATAATCTTTTCTATGGCTTTGCATATGAGACATATGGGTCTGTAGCTCCCTGAATCCATTAATGGGTCACCCTTGAGTAGTAAGATAACTGTTTGCCATTCTTCAATTGCATGACACAAAAGCCTGTCTAGAGGCTATGGTTAAATAGTGACTCCAGTGTTCCTGATATGTCTTGCTTCAGGCTATTTGCAAGGCATCCAGGGAGCCCATCGATGCATGTTTTTTGCCTCGGACATCACATCTAAGACCTACTTCCTAGTGACAGTAGGGGGTATGTTTGATGGTATTTCCTGGAGGTGGCCAAGGGAGAGAGAGTTAAAATTTGAGCAGAATATGTAGGCTGTGCAGATTTAATGTATCTTCTGACTCTATAGATGGCTTGATTCATGATCAGTTCTACACACTAATGTTTGCTTCCCTTGAAGTTTCAGACACAGCTAAAGAAAGCCTTGTGGCTGTCCTTTGCCTGGAAGGCTATCTTTACCTCAATTTTTTCTTTAGTAGACTAACTCTTACTGTTTGTTTAGTTTGATGAGAGTATTTTTATGTCATGCTGGCTGTAGCACTTCTTAAATTTGGCTATGACTTCTTTTCCTTTGTTGTACAATCTGTTTATGTTTGGATTCCACCAGGGTAGTTTGGTTTTTGAGTTAGTTCTGGGCTTATTTCTGGTGAACACAGCTGAGTGTAAATTTATTTACGTGATTGTATTGGAGTTCTTTGAACAATTCCACATAGGCAGCTGTGTTCTTGGGGTTTGGAGGTCTTGAAATTTTGACATGTTATTTCTTAGTAGTAGGAAGTTGGCCTTAGAATAGTTCCTAAATGTTATTGGGTTAGTCAAAGAGACAGAAATTATTTTTATTATGAAGGAGACAGCTTTGTTGTCTGAACGTACCAGAGAGCACACTGCACTGGGGGTGGGGAATACAGTGTTATCCCATGTTTGGGAATATCAGGTTGAGTATGTTTACACACCTACTGGGTATATGGACTATCTGAACCAATGTGTTTTTGTTCATAAAGTACAGGAATCTCTGGGCTGATAAGTTTGATGTTATGTAAATATCCCAGTTTATAGTAGGCAGTTGAAATCACCCATGAATATGGTATTGGTTGAATGGTGAGAGCTTCCATTAAGACCAAGTATGATGTATGGGTTTCTAGAGTCATAGGGGGTGACCTGTAGCTTACAAGGATATGAAATGAAACTTTGCCTGTGGAAATGTGGACAAAGAGAAGCTTGAGTGTCATTCTCTTTGCTTATATAGATTGAGATGCCTCCACCTTTCAACCCTGCCTGTACAGTAGCTAGTCTAACTTTGTGGAAGGCTTTGTAGCCCTGCACTGCCGGGGTGCTCCCCATGGCTTTAAACTATGTTTCAGTAATTGCAGAAAGGTCCACATTCTCCATGGAGAGGAGAGCCTGGAAAGAATGAAGTTTCGTGTTTAAGCTCCTGGCATTGAGTAATAACACCTTTAGATTCCCTTGGGATGGTTTTGCTTTGTTGGAAAGTTTGTCAGTTTGGCATAAACTTGAAAAGAGACCACAGCCGTGTCTCTTGTGAGTCAGACAGAAATTACAGCAGGTTAATTAAGGAGTCACACAGAAGTTAGAGCAGGTCAGTTAAGGTTAATCATCTGTGAACTGAGAGGTGGAGCTAGAAACTAAGCCTTCTATTTAAGGGGTAAAATAAAACATTTCAAAGCTTTACTGGAAAAAGCTAACCCAGACTCTGCCGCAGCTTTCTTTGAGGGAAAAGTTAATTTTATTTTGATTTCTTGTACTTTGTATTTATAACTTTATTGCCTTTTTCTATTTTGTATATTGTGATTTGTTTTCTTTACACTGTGTTTTACTTGTATGCTGCTTTTAACTGCATATTAAAACTTGAAAAGAGACCACAACAGTGTATCTTGTGAGTCAGACAGATTGTTCCACCCTCTCAAAAACACAAATGTCTTCCTAGTTGCCTGCCCCGTATGTTAATTTAACCATATATCTCATTCCCTCTCTTCTTTCACTAGCTGGTGTGAGGAAGCACAAAATTATCATTTTGTGAAATTACTCCCCTTCAGCTATTTACATTTATTGGCCATCCCACTGTATTCCATAGTACCAGAATACAAAAGTGCCCACCCCTTTTCAATAAAAATAGTGGCTGTCCACTTAGACAGCTAAAACTTAAGTTACCCACTTTCATATCTAACTGCTTAGTCATGCACACTGCAGTGTTTAGGATAACTATTTTTTTTTCATCTTACCTTTAGACATCTATTGCAAGACCACCAGTTATTGGAGAGCCCACATTCTGCGTGTCAGTAGTCACCTTGGAATTAGTGATTATGTTTTCTCCTGGTGAGAGAAGGAGTACGGGGACATTATTTCCTAAAGACTGCTGATCACCAGAAGGCCTAATAACTGCTTTATAGGTGACAGCTTGGAATCTGTGCTTATATTCTGGTCCTAGCGAGAGAAGGAGCAGAGTGCATTGATTCCTGACTGTTTCTGGAGAGTGAATGTCTGTGCTTAATGTTCCTGATTGGTCTGGTTGTTATTCAAGGCATCCACCAGGAAAAGGCTACAAGCCTACTGACCCTAGCCTCATCTTGGTCAAGACTGTGGATCACCAAACAGCCTGTGGCCTGATTCTCATTTTAGGATTAGTGCTACCATTTTGCTTCTGGTGAGAGAAGAAGCAAAGGAGCATTGTATCTCAACAGAGTGAAGCTGTGGTGAGATCAGCATTAGTAGTAGTCAAGCAGTAGCCATTCATGCAACTCCCCTCTTTTCATCATTCTTGAAAAGCTAATTCTTTGTTTTCAGCAATTACTTTGTGATTTGTTTCTAACGTCAGAATATCTGCCTAAATACTTCAACCTTAAAATTTCAGGGTCTATGTATTAGTTTCCTCTCAAGTGTTTGGCAGTGTACTGTACAGACACAGACACCTTGAGTGACATTTTTTCTGTAAAAGCACAATTGAAATTTCTCCAATACCTAGCTGCACATAGGACAACTAGTTTGCAGTGACAAGCACTGCCCCATAGTTGCAAACCGGATATTCCTGACAGTGATTGATATTCTCACTTCAACTGTTTAATCAATAAAAAAGGATCTGATGCCATGGATATAAATTTTCTACTGTCTCCATTACCGGCATGATGGATATGGGCATACTGAGGCAATGTATAAATTGCCTCATGTTTACTGACAACCAGTTAATTCTCAAAGAAACTGATATGTGTTAAATGAAAATATACTGTAATAAAAAGATCAATACACAGGAAGCTCAGGTTCAGGTTCTTTACTAGTGTACACCAGGAGGCAAAAAACGTACAAGTACAGAATTTTGTCTGAATGAAACAGGAAGAACACAACTTTTATAGTATTTCTTACTAGTATTAACCCACCAGGCTGACGTAGTCAGTCACAAGGGGTTTTACATCACTTTAGCTTACAATATTCTATTCATCTAAAATGCTGATACTACATTTTGCTTAAAAAGTTTTCTGGTAAACAACATGGCCTTGCTAGCCACCTGGTTAGTTACAATACCCTTTTACAAAAGTTTCCACTCAAGGTTCTAAATTAATTCGAACATAATAGTAGATACAGTTCTCAATACATTTTCCTTGTTGCATGTTATCACTTCCTCCTTGCAGTCGGTGCATTATCTAGTAACATATACAAGGTCGATTGCTCAAGCGGAAAAGAGCAGAAGATTCTCATTATTTCACACATTTAATTTCCTGACCCAGCAGATAATCACTTGTGAGAAGCATAAACATTAATTCTTGCTGAGCTAGCAGCTCCTGGGGTCAGAGGCCAACTTGCAAAAAGCACACTGCAGTTTCCAAAAGCTTCTTGCAGTTTCATATGAATTCATTTTTCTTGTCATAACATTAATATAATAAAATACATTATATCTTTCTTATTTCTTAATAAGCACTAAACATATACATTAATACATATTTTCCTAACATTTTTCCCCCTGTTAATACTTTTTATTCTATTCTCAGAAGTTTAAACGATTTTTTTTTCTTCTCCTAACCTCTTCCACTTGGGACTTGCAGTTAAGAGAGTCATTCAGTTTAGACTTCAAGGAGAATTTCATTTGGAACCAATTTCTCAAGTTCAATGTCTTGGTACAAGGTTTCAGAGACAGTCATATCTATAAAATCTTTAATTAATCTTTTCATGCAGGGGATTCCACAACAAACACATGCTCCTAATAAGAGTAAACCCACACAAATGACAATCAGAATATTCATTAGGATGGAACCCCACCCCCCAAACAGATTCTGGAAAAAATCCGTCAGAGGGTTTGGGCCTGGTTTGGTCATGGCCGACACTTGCTGAATCACCTCCAGATGGTTATTAATTTCATGTCTATTATCTGATATGTATGCACAGCATTCTTCTTTGATAAGCGCACACGTACCACCTCTCGCCGCTAGGGTGAAGTCAAGAGCCATCCGATTTTGCAACACAACAGTTCTCATGGCATTCAGTTCATCAGTCACTAATTCAAGAGCAGAAAAAGTTGCATTACTCATTACTTCGAGAAGTTTCGACAGTTTTCTCAGCTCCCAAATCGATTTGACTTCACCATACGCTGGGAGTATACCTGCCCAAGATATAACACTGTCACTCAAGTCCATATGATTCAATTTGTCTTTGTCTTTCACGGAATTATGGACTTTCTAACCTGCTTCAACTCGCCCAACTGGATTCACAGGTTTCTCGATTGGGTCTTTGGTTTTCTTGGAAACATCTCTCACGTTCCATATTTTACCCAGAGGTAATTCCACAGTGTGTCGTATGGCCGGAACCAGGTAGCCCAAAAAACAACTGCCGGACCAATTCTCAGGTAGCCATTTGTATGCCTTTTTCCCACACACAAAATAACAGTTTTCAACTTTAGTGCTAATATGCACCAACCCTGCATGAAACATTTTCTTATCTATGATTGACAATTGTTTAATCAAAACAGGATTTCTTTGTACTTCATTCAATGTCATTTTCATTGAGTTCAAATATGAATCCTAGTTAGTATTGCAAACAGTACCCCCACTTTTAGCCTTAATATAACATTTATAAGATATTGTTATGAAGCAAAAAAGAACTTCTGACTCTCCACGTTACTTAAACTTTTTATCAGTAAAAAAGACAAACGGTGAGCGCTTTCGCGTATGCTACGATACGCTTCTTCAGACAATTTAATATGAAAAGTAACTGCATATTTATAGGGAGGCTTAGCCAAAAGAACAATTTAATTAAATAAATTAATTAATCAATTAACTGTTGATTTAATCAAAGCAAACCATTTCATGAAGGACTCTTTTAAAGCTATAGAGCCAACATAAAACAAACGTGAACACGTTTAAAATAAAAGAGTGTTTGTAACACAATGAAAATAAACTTGCTTATTTACATTCAAACACATTTTAAAACCATGTTAAAACTTTTGTTTCAATATACGTCATATATAACATTTTATAGTTCATATGTAATATATGGTTTTCTAATTACTTCAGCCTTATCATGGAGTCGCATTTAACATGTCGGGAAATATTAAAATATAATAAAATATAATAAATATATAAATATATATGTTAAAAATATGTATGAATGAATAAATAAATATATAGATATATAAATATATAAATATATAGCTATATAAATATGTATAAATGGATGAATGTATATATACATATAAATATCATGAAATGTATTAAATATTATATAAACTTAATCAAATTCAATCAATTAATATTTATTTTGTATATCTAAAATATTAAAGTAAACTGAATAAATTAGCATATATTGTAAATTCATTAATAGCCACGTCTCTATAAATACTCAAAAGATTGGGCAATGGAAAGCTTTCATGAACCATTGAGTGTATTATAATATGAAAAACAAAGCTTTCATGTATGCAATAACCATGGGATTTAAAGTGAAAAACGAATAAATAAATAAATAAATAAATAAATATAAATATATAATATCATCACTTACACTATGGCTAATAAGATTATCTTCGATTATTAAGAAATGATTTTATAGTAATATAATTGTTTAAGCCTGGAGGATGATGACCTCTAAGCTTAAAAATCCATTTTAATTCATTTAACTCAAGCAAATTTATATAGTCGCCACCCCTGTCCGTGACCTCCACAATTTGCAATACTCTAAATACAAAAAAATGCCATGGATTAGATATTACGTGTTTGGCTAGAGCATTCAATTCATTTTTCTTTTTTATGTCGTATTGATGATTGTATATTCTATTTTTAAGTTTCCGTTTGGTGAGTCCTACATAAAAAGCACTGCAGCATTCACACGTAGCCAAATAAATTAGTCCTGTAGTGTCACATGTGGCTTTAAATCTTGGTTTGAAGGTGTAGTTAAATTCTGAATGTGTGAAGTCTTGATGTTTAGTAATGAACTTACAATAGTTACAATTTTGACAAGGATGGGTTCCAAAAGAATCATTTAAAAATTGCAAGTCATGCTTTATCTTAGGTGTTCTATCACACAGTAGAGATTTCAAATTCCTATTACTTCTATAGGTTATGTGAGGGGTAGTGCCTACTATTTTCAATGTAGGTTCATCTAACAATAAGACCTTCCAGTTATTAAGTAATATTTTCTTGATACTCAAAAAGTCATTAGTGTAAGTCGTGATAAAAGATACTCTCTCACTATAGTTATACATATCATTTTGAAAGCAAAATAAACGATAATTACAATTTGAATCAGATTGTAACAAATTCTCAGATGGTAGAACATTGTTTCTAACTTCCATTACCAAATCATAGTCATAGCCTCTTTCTAAAAACATTTCTACCATGTTGTCAGCTTCTCTATTTAAATCATCTTTATCAATGCATATTTTTCTTAATCTAGTAAACTGACTTCTCAGTATACCTTTAAAAGTATGACGCGGGTGCATGCTGTCATATTTCAAAATTGTATTTCTCCAACATTTTTTCTTAAACAGGGTAGTTATTAGTTTCCCTCTCCTGATGTTTAAACTAACATCCAGGAAATTTATGGACGAATATGAGGTTTCAACTGAAAACCTAAGAAACTTTTAGTCTTAATATAACATTTATAAGATATTGTTATGTTACAGTTACTCCAGCCCACCTGGAGAGTATCATTCTTGAAAAAACACACAATCCCTTTTTGTGTAACAGGTAAATACAATGCTATTTTATCCTGTGATCTCACAGTTCCTGTTTCAAAAAGTAAATTCTCCCAAGTCTCATTGATCCCTAAAGGAACAGCGAACATTAGTAGTCCTCCATATGCTGTTGGTATAGCTGTACAAACCCAGCAGTTTGAAATGTTCATAGTCTCAGCATATACACGTTTAAATGCTAGGTATGTGTTAAAGTGGTTTACTATTAAAAGGTCGAATGGCACTCCTTCGACTGTCGTATAGTCGACAATGGAAGGTCGAAACTGATAATCGCGAACTCAAAAAAACAATCTAGGAATGGGTTTCAGCATGGGTTGAGGTAGGGGAGATGTTTGTAGTTCAGAATAATACGAACACCTACCTCAACCCATGTTAACAACGTTCCTAGATTGATTTTTTGACTACGACATTCGACATTTACGACCTTCTGTTGTCGACTATAGTACAGTCAAAGGAGTGCCGTTCGACCTTGTAATAGTAAACCGTTAAAGTTTGGATGCCAGTCTATGGATGTCTCATCACGTTTATCCAGTTTTACTTGTGTGGTTGAGAAATGAAAAAACCACAACAAAAAGAAAATTGTCAAAAGTACAGTCAACAAATGTACGCTCAATAATATGATTATGCAACATTTTTGAGGTTAGTCTGAATTTCTATCTTTGGCCATTTTGTTCTTGTTGCGTAACAGTTACAATATTTTTATCAAGTTGAAAGTTCTTTACTGGTTTACAGTACGTCAAATGGATCCAAGATGACCTTTCAGCTATTTTGACTGCAGTAGGCGTGGCCAGCAGTACCTGGTACGGTCCTTCCCACTTTGGGCTTGCCCAATTCTTCCTCTTTGTTACCTTCACCCAGATCCAGGACCCCGGGGCTAGAATCGCTTCCAATGGTCTGGTTCTGTTCTTTATCTGAAAAAGAGTTAAACTGCAAGAGAGATTTATTTGTTAACAGTTTCCTCATATAACTAGCTAGTGAACTATCAGCCTCCTGGTCTGCAGGCATGAGAGCTTTCCACTGAGGTACATAATATGCTCTCCCAAACACCATTTCAAAAGGAGTTAAACCCTTTGCATTTGGAACTGTTCGCATACTCAGCAGCACCAGAGGCAGACAGTGCACCCAGTTTTTTTGGGTTTCATTGACTAACTTTCTAAGTTTGTTCTTGAGGACTCCATTGTGCCTCTCCACCAGTCCTGCAGACTGAGGGTGATAAGCACAATGGTTCTTAAGGGAAATCCCAAAGAAGCGTCCCAATTGCTGTATGGTCTGATTCACAAAATGTGTACCATTGTCACTATAGATCCTTTCCGGTATGCCAAATCTAGGAATAATCTCTTTTATGAGAGCTTTTGCCACTGTTGTTGCATCCGGGTTTTTAGTCGGAAAGGCTTCCACCCATTTGAAAAACATATTTAGAATGACAAGGCAATACCTTTTGTTATCACATTTGTTCAATTCTATAAAATCCATACAAATAGTATGGAACGGATATGGTGGTGTAGGAAAACTTCCTTGTTTAGGTTTAAATGCTCCTTGTGCATGATGTTTGTTACAAATATGACATGCCGCACAGAATTTTTTTGTGTAATTTGTGAATCCATATGTTTGGAATATTTGGTTTAATAAGTGTACCATCCCCCCTGTTGAGACATGGCACTGCCCATGGCTCAACAAAGCTGCATATCTAAACAAATTAGACAGCAAAATTGTTTTTTTCTCTTTGGAGATGTACAGCCCGTTTTCAAGGATTGCTCCTCGTTTTTCCCATTTTTGTTTCTCTGCTTTTGTAGTAAGTGTCTGCATTGTTTTTAACATTTCTAGGTCTAAAATTTCAGAGGGTTGTAATTCCTCGTCTAAAAGTAAAGTTTCTGAGTCTGAAGCTGCTTGCTTCGCAGCTGCATCAGCTCTCACATTACCTTTTGAAATTCTGCCCTGCTGTTTCGTATGAGCTACGCATTTGCAAATAGCTACTTTAGTAGGTAACTGAATAGATTCTAACAATTCTAAAATAAATTGCGCATGATTAATTGGTTTACCACTAGATGTTATCATCCCTCTATTTTTCCACTGCTGTGCAAAAACATGTACAGTATAAAAAGCATACTGACTGTCAGTATATATGTTCACACATTTGTCTTTTGCTAAGGTACAAGCTCGTGTTAAGGCAATCAATTCTGCTGCTTGTGCAGACAAGTTATTTGGTAAAGATTGGGCTTCTAAGGTTTCAGTGTCTGTAACTATTGCATACCCCACTAGGTTTTTCCCTGTAGGGCCCCTTCTGCATGAGCCGTCCATGTAATATGTCACCTCGGCCTTATCCAAGGGAATATCCGTGAGATCTTGTCTGGGTAATGTTTTCTGCTCAATTTCCTGCAGGCAACTGTGTGGTGTGCCATCTGCAGGAGTTGGGAGCAAAGCTGATGGATTTAATGTTGTGCATCGTTCAATTGTCATATGATGTTGGCTCAACAGTATAGTCATACAGGGAAAGGTGTCTAGCAGGAGAAAGATAAGCTACCTTTTCTTGCAGTAAAATTATCACAACCGCATGAGGCACTTTCAATGTGAGAGGGTGGAATAACACCACTGAGGCCGAAGCCTGTACTGCCATTGCAGCTGTGACTACTGCTTGTACACAGTGGGGCAAGGATCGCACCACTGGGTCTAACTGTGATGAATAGTAAGCTATGGGGCATTGCTTATCCCCATGTTGTTGTGTCAACACTGATGTCATATATCCCTGCTTAAAGTCTACAGTTTGAAAGAAACGTTTATGATAGTTTGGTAGTCCTAAGACTAATGAAGAAGCTATCAATTGCTTCAACCTGCAGAAAGCTATTTCTGCTTCAGGTGTCCATTGTAATAAATCCTGTGCTGCCATCGGCTTTTTGTATATGAGGTCGGTCAGTGGAGCAGATTCCAAAGCATAGTTTGGTATCCAACTCCAGCAGAAGTTAGTTGTTCCCAGGAAGGACATCATTTCCTTCTTGGCCGCTGGTTTGGGTGCTTGTAAAATCGCTGTTTTTCTATCCTCATCTAGTATTCTACCTTCTTTGGATATTACATATCCTAGGTATCTAACTTGTTTTCTCCAAAGCTGTAGTTTGCTTTTGTTTACTTTGTGTCCCTGTGTTGCTAAGAATTGTAACAGTGCTATGGTATCCTCCCTGCATTGCTGCTGGGTGGGGGCTGCTAGCAAGATATCGTCTACATAAAGTAGAATTTGACTACCCCCCGGTGGGGTGAATCCCGCCAAATTACTAGCCATTTCTTGTGCGAATATTGTTGGACTCTCACAATATCCCTGTGGTAGTCGGGTATAGGTATACCTTTTCCCCTGAAATGTAAATGCAAACCAATATTGGCCATCAGGATGTATAGGTATTGAAAAGAAAGCATTGCTGATATCTACCACAGAGAAATATTTCTGGTGAGGTTTCAAATCATTTAACAAAGTGTGTGGATCTGGCACCGTAGGTGCTCTAGGTATTACTGCATTATTTACAGCTTGTACGTCCTGAACCATACGCCATTCCCTGTTTGCCTTTTTAACAGGAAATAGGGGTGTATTACATGGTGAATCAGGAAATTCTACCAGTACTCCTTCTTTAAGTGATGCTGCTATTATAGGTTTGATTCCTATCTCTGCATCCTTTCTCAAAAGATATTGTCTCTTCTGTGGTCTGAATGCTGACTTTGGTGTAATAGTAACTGGTCCTGCTGTTTGAATAAGTTCTACATCTGACTTGCCTGTTGACCAAAGAATCTTTGGTATGTTACATAAGGCTTTCTCCTCTTCTTCTAATAAGAATGCTAATCAGCTGTCCTCGCTAGACTGCAAGTGTACAGCTGGGTGTGCCTGTGTTAGCCAATTCAGTTTTTGTTTCTGTATTCCCTGCTCTGATAATTCTAAATCAGTTTGTTTCTCCCATCTCGTTACCTTTTCTCCTAGGTCTGCCCATTTTACATTTTTGTTCTTAGTTAAACTGACATGTGGTAATCGATTAGATTTGTATAGTGCAAGGAATTCTTGAGGTAATGAACAGCTAACAACACTGTTTCGCTCAGTATCCCAGTACAGATTACGTAACACTAATCTGTTTGCATGATTTCTGAACAATTCTTGCTCATATTCCTTATCAGGTCCTGGTGTGCTACAGTAATACAGAGTGCAATGCAACAAATGCTGTCTGTCAGTGTCAAGGGAGAGGGATTTATTGATGGCTACATTCATCAGTTCCTCGGTCACTGCCCCTGGACCAGTCATAACCAAGTCCTGGCTGTACCAGTAAGAAGTTTCACCCTCCGGTCGCACCACAAAAGTATCCATTTGTCGCTGTGCCTCCATACCCTGCATAGTCGGAACTACTGCTATGCCAAATATCTGCATAAGGTCCCTACCTAATAGGTTCACTGGACATTTTGCAGAAACAACAATTTTACTCCTTTGAGTCATCCCTGAATCAGGGTCAGTTATTGCTATATCATGGGAAAGTGGTTCCCAGTATAGCTGTCCATTTGCAGCTTTCATTAATATATAATCAGGTGATTCTGAATGTTCCGGTAACATGGAGGGGTGTATCAGAGTCCATGACGCTCCTGAATCACACAGGAATTTAACTTCCTTCCCCTCCACCAGAAGTGTAACTTCCGGTTTTGTGTCTGCTAGGTAGAGCTCTAGGCTCAATAATGCTAAATCTAAAATCTCATTTTCTTCATCCTCCATGTCTACTTGCACTTCCTCTACTCCTTCTATCACATTTACATTTGTTCTTTCTTTATTGTCTTTTCCCGATGATTTCTGACTCTCGTATGGTGTATCTTCACCATCATATAGTCAGTCCTCATCTCCCTTATCCTCTGTGGTTACCTTCTTATTTTGTTTGCAATCCCTAGCTAGATGTCCTTTCTTCCCGTACTTAAAGCATTCACCTCTCTTTTTTCCTTTCTTCAAAGTCCTCTGACTGTTTGTCAGACTGTTTATTTCCCTGTGCATTTTTCTTACCCTTTTTACCAGACTGTAATACATAAACTTCAGCTCCGTCTTCAGCAGTGAAGACTTGCGCTTTCTTTTTCTTTTTGCTATTAAAATGTCTTTCAGCATGTCTAGCATATTCAAGTAAGGCTTGTGACCTACTTGTTTGATGATCTATCATATGCTTCGTAATGAAGCTACTAATAGGTGCAATGCAACCTTTTAAAAATGCATTTTTCAATTGTTGTTCATACGGGGAATCATTCGTTTGATTTTCAGGAACTGTCATGCTACTATGATTGTTAAAGCACTCTAATAATCTGGCATAGTACCCATCTACTGTTTCATTTTCTTGCTGTATGCATTTATTAATACACGTTCAGTCTTCTCTAGGTTTCCATTTCTCAGAGATTCGGTCTGTAAGGCCTTTTACTCTATTGTCTAGTTCTGCGTCACTATGTGGGAGTGGCTTAAATTCTGCATTACGAGGATTCCAGGTGCCACAAATCATGTGCCAATCTGGACCTACAATTTGTCTAACTACTTTTTCTACTTCTTCCCCATTTAAGTGGTAACTTAACCTCATGCCTTGTAAATCTTCTAGGAATTTTGTAAAATTAACGTTTGGATGGGGAATTCCCTCAGTAGCCTTCCGGATATCCTCCGATGTCCACGGCCTATATACCAAGAGGGTTGGGTCCTGTCCAACCTGTCCTACCTGAGGATTTGGTACCTCTATAAGTGGACATATTTCTTACTCACTCTCAGCTTGTAAATTTCTCTCCATTTGATACAATTCTATGTCCCCCTGTGTTTTACGCGTTCGGGACCTAGTTTCAATGAGATCTCTAACAAAG
Organism: Protopterus annectens; assembly: GCF_019279795.1. Classification (NCBI taxonomy): domain Eukaryota; kingdom Metazoa; phylum Chordata; order Ceratodontiformes; family Protopteridae; genus Protopterus; species Protopterus annectens. Next base: position 1,128,942,915 of record NC_056726.1, read on the forward strand.
GATTTTGGTTTCACTGAGACATCAGGATACCGTGGAGGTGGACCAGCTTGTCCACCCGCTTCATATCCTGAAAAAGGGAGTGGGGGGGGGGGAGCCGTTGCTACTACTATATTATTATCTTCTTTGTCTAAAAACAATGCCTTTGAATTATTACTCTTTTGTTACCTACGGTTTGCTTCCTCAATCCACCTGTGTGCCTGAGGAATGCCTAATTGCCATTCTTTCTTTGCCTGACCTTTTGTATCACTTTTAAGCTGTTTAAGAAGTTTAACAAGCAAAGATTTGTCTAATTTCCCATCAAATTCATATTTGTTAACCCATTTTGCATAATATCTAACATTATCTGCACGTTGTAGTTGCATATATTTTGCGTCTTCGGTTAGGGGCGGGTCTCGCAATGTTTTAGTGCACTGATTTCCCATGTTAATAAATGTTACGTAACCCTTTTACCACGTGGTACCACAACTTCAGCTCCTTTCACAGTTTATCTAGAATAACTGCCTACCTTATTCTGTTACCCTGATCTATGACCAAATAAACAGTAACTTTTCTTGTCCCTGATCGGTATGACAAATCTGACAAAAAAAAAATATTTACTGTAACCTAGTCCCTGATCTAAAACAGAAAAAAGGCAAAAAGTATCCCTACCTGAGCCTCCGGTATTGAGCAGTCATGGTTCGAAGTGGAGATCTGCTCTTCAGCCACAGAGCAGAAAGTGGCCAGCCTCTTTAAACGACAATTCAGTTGGAGGTCTTTTCACGCAAGAAGAACCATTTCGGTATCTTCTCCTGCATGCAGACTTCGACCACCGCTACGCTCTGATCCGCAACTTCTGAGGGATTCCGGTACGCAAAGGACCAGTCTATTAAATGAAAAAACACTGTAATAAAAAGATCAATACACAGGAGGTTCAGGTTCAGGTTCTTTACTAGTGTACACCAGGAGGCAACAAACGTACAAGTACAGAATTTTGTCTGAATGAAACAGGAAGAACACAACTTTTATAGTATTTCTTACTAGTATTAACCCACCAGGCTGACGTAGTCAGTCAAAAGGGGTTTTACATCACTTTAGCTTACAATATTCTATTCATCTAAAATGCTGATACTACATTTTGCTTAAAAAGTTTTCTGGTAAACAACGTGGCCTTGCTAGCCACCTGGTTAGTTACAATACCCTTTTACAAAAGTTTCCACTCAAGGTTCTAAATTAATTCAAACATAATAGTAGATACAGTTCTCAATACATTTTCCTTGTTACATGTTATCACTTCCTCCTTGCAGCCGGTGCATTATCTAGTAACATATACAAGGTCGATTGCTCAAGCGGAAAAGAGCAGAAGATTCTCATTATTTCACACATTTAATTTCCTGACCCAGCAGATAATCACTTGTGAGAAGCATAAACATTAATTCTTGCTGAGCTAGCAGCTTCTGGGGTCAGAGGCCAACTTGCAAAAAGCACACTGCACTTTCCAAAAGCTTCTTGCAGTTTCATATAAATTCATTTTTTTTGTCATAACATTAATAGAATAAAATGCATTATATCTTTCTTATTTCTTAATAAGCACTAAACATATACATTAATACATATTTTCCTAACAATATGGTATGTGACAGGTAAATTTACACAATATCACTGGAGGCAAAGCTCTCACATAAAAGTTTAAAAGTACTCCTAATGTCAATAATGTTGTTAGTAGTACACATGCTGCACCCATCATGCACAATTCAAAGCAGACATATCAACCCACATATGCTGAGGCAATTAAATGTGACCTTCCTAAACCACAAAGACCTCCAAGATGAAGTGCACATAACAGATACCCTCAGCTGTCCCAAGTGCACTCTTTCAAAACAACACCCACATCAACACATAGAGCTACATCTCATGGAGCCTCTACCTCTAAGCCCATATGGCAAACTAGCATACAGTTCAACATTCTAGTCAATGGAGACTCCATCATAAGGCCAAGAACACTGCATCAATGAGTTCAAGACAGTATCCCAGGATGCCTTCTAAATAGCGTGAAACATGATCTATCAGGGCCTCTGGAATTACTGTTTAACTGTAGCCTCCAAACGGGCTTTGTGCCTCAGGAATGGAGAAAGGCAACAGTCATCCCTCTGCACAAAGGTGGGCCATCAACAGACCCTGAAAACTACAGACCGATAAGTCTCACCAGTCTTATATGTAAATTCATGGAAAGAATTATCATGGAGATGGTCAATAGAGATATAGTAAACCTCCAGACAGTGGACCCAACCCAGTTTGGCTTTGTCAAGGACAGATCATGCCTACTCAATCTGATGGACGTCTTTGAGAAGGTCACCAGAGCAATGGATGAGGGCAAAATTGTTCACACTGCCTACCTTGACCTGGCCAAGGCATTTGACACAATTCCCTACTTGGGCATTGTTGACAAAGTCAAGAGGTTAGGTATAAACCCATATGTCACCCAGTAGATAGCCAACTGGCTCACAGACAGGACCCAGGAATGGAGTCCACCTCTACAAAGATGCCAGTCATAAGTGGAGTCCCTCAGGGATCAGTCCTTGGACCGCTCCTTTTTGGCATTTACTTCTCAGAAGCCAAGGCCAATGTCAGTGGTCTCTGGCTGACTAAGTTTCAGCTGATTACAAATTAACAGCTGTAGCTAAGACACAAACACAAACTGGATCCGTACTACCAAGAGAAAAAGCACCGCAGTGTATCCAACTGCCCAAATAAATCCTGCAAGCACGATGAGTTAACGTACTGTTTATTACAAAAAACAAAAAAAATCACATAAAGCCCTTTTCGTCAGGCCAGATAGCCCAACTTCTTCAGATAATTATACAACATAGACCATACACTATATAGGAAGTGAAAAGGAAGTGAAAAGTCAGCTGGTTCCTGAATCAGCAGGAATCAACTGCTCTTAAAGTGGCAACCACCTTCATTCATTACCTAAAATATATAGCTTAAACAGTTCTGATCTAACACATTGTTTTAAAGCAATATTTTAAAATAATAGATAAATAGTGTAAAAAATCAGTGTAAAAAATCTAAAACCAATAATTATCTCTTATGAAATATTAATGCAATTAAAATTAAAATTAACAGTGTATGTATGTATTTATATTTATGTTTTGTATTCAAGTATAATAAACCTTAAAAGCATGTAAATAAAAACATGTAAGTGAAAAACAGCAAAACCTGACTTAAGAAGCTGAAAGTCAAATACACTCTAAGCAATAGTATGCATAGCCCATTTTAAACAAAGCATAATAGTCAGCTCCTAACCAAATTTTTAAGTTGTAGAATGCATAAGCCCATACCTGGCAAAGCAAAATGGTCTTTTGACCATATTCTTCATGCTGACAAATATTGTACTTCCCTTGGAATGACAATAGAAACATAGCCCATTACTAAAGTTAATCATGATTTCTCATACTGTGGCATCATCCTTGGTGAAGGAAGAAAGCTTCTCAATGCTAGGCACATACCAGCCTGGGACACACAGTCTGAGAGCTCTGTAATGTTTCTCTTTGTATATTCCAGGGAGGTATTTCTGAGGGCATTTACACCTACTTGGACTATGACTGAGTTATACTGGTACTTGTGGTCGAATGTCTTGAGTGCATGTGCGATTTGGCAGATTTTGGCCAGTGATAGACAATAGACCCAGATTTTCTACTTATTCGGTCCAGTGAGCAGGACATCTGTATATCTCACAATGCAGACTCTTATGTCTATAATATTTAATACTGTATTGTATTGCCTTACGGCTTTATAGTTGAGGTTAGAAAGGCTATGGCTGTATATGTTGTGTTGGGTGTTGTTTAGTGGAGTGCTTTTGAAGTTGCTGAGGATTCTTTTTGTTGGATGAATATCTAGATCTTTGAGGTTTAGGAAGGTTGCCTTTAAGGGCCTCAACATATGTTGGCCTATGTGTTGGGTCAGTACTATGTGAGGTGGGTGTTTTGCTTACTTTACTGACAATTTGATTCATATTTTTAATTATTTTGTGTGAAACTCTTGCTTCCAGTGACATTGTGCAATTACATCACTCACACACTGGTTAGTTGGTTGCCAGTGAATGTGAGAACATTTCTACATTGTCTCAGGATCCCCATATCTACCAAGCTGGCAGTGGAGAAATTGGGAAAGTGCTCATCCTTGGTTTCTGTTTTTTTTTTTAGATGAACTACAAAGTAGTATGTTTGACTGAATTCATGCAGCAGTGCTCCTCAGGCTGAAACAAGTTACTTTTTGATAGGCTAATAGGTTCTAAGGTATATACCAAGCTAATGGCCACCAGGACCTTTATAAGCCTAGCTGGGCAACCTCACCCAGCTGTGCCTCTATGTATCATGGGTGTTTATTCTGGAGGAGGCATGTTAGGATGTGTTATGTGGGGAGGGGGTATGTTAGTTTGGGCATAGTTACTATTTGCTTCTGTCTCTCAGAGACATGGGGGCCAGACTCATAGTGAATTTCTGATTTCCCATCCATTGTTCAAGGTTATATTTAAATAGGGTTAGGGATGGACTGTGCTTCACTTGGATGGCGATCGTGTTCCAGATCATGAGGATACCATCAGATACATATCACCAGTATGTCTGATATATGTCATAAAAGAAATTAAATCCTTAGATATAGTAGTTCTGATGGTGTTAGTTTTGAGGATGTACAAAAGGTCTGTCAGACCTGGATACAAGGATGCCTCGTATGCCAGGCATAGATCATCTTTCAGTAACTTTTAGGAGAATAAGTAAGGAGATAATGCTTTAAGGTGATTCATATAGGACAAAGTGTTTATATCCTGGATTCACCTGGTAAGAAACCTTTCTGGGCATTCCAACTGTTGCACATATCTGGGCCTGAAAATAGGTGAATAAAGTTGCACTATGACTTCTTTGGACCTGGTTGCCATGCCTTTACATATAAGTTGGGTGGCATAAAATGATAACCTTGTGCACATGTTGGCCACAGCCCAGATTACTTTCTGCATATGTTCCCAGATCCTGGATTAACAGGTCAACTCTTTGGGGTGTGTTATAATTACAGCAATTAGCCTGGGTGTCTGTTTTCCCAAAAGGCACTATAATGAACTGCTTGGCATTGAATTTTAATTTGTGATTTTTGGTACCAGTCATTTGTATTTGTTAGACCCTCTTGTAAGAAGTTTGTGTCATGGGAGAGCCTATGATACCTTCCAATTTGGAGTCATCTGTGAAACTGGACAGACAGAGATCCTTAACTTTAACCTTTACCTCTGAGAAGTAGATGCCAAACATGAGCAACCCAAGCATGTAGCCCTGAGGTACCCTGCTGGTGACTGGTAACTTGTTCATAGGTTCATAGGTTCATACTAGGCTATCTGCCCAAGGGCATTTATAAGCCTAGCCCATAGTTATGTGGCTTTCGCCACCCCTTTAGTTTGAATAAAAACTATGCCTATCATTTTGCTGTGCCTCTGTCAAGCAGTGACACTGAAGTAATCCCTGGAGTATATCTGCGATCTCCCATCCATTGGTCAAGATTCCTCTTGAACAAGGCCAGAGAGGTGCTCTGCCTCACATGTACCGGGATTTTGTTCCACAGCATAGGGAGTCTGTGGGTGATGAATCTGTCCCTCCAGCACGTTCTATTTATAACCGTGTCAAGGTTTAAGTCTCCCGCCCTTGTGGTTCTGAGGGATCTAGATTTTTTGAGGTGAAGCATATTCATCAAATCTGGGTTTGACATGGCCTTATATGTCAGGCACAGGTCACCTCTGAGCAAGCGGTATGAGACTGAATAGAGCTGGAGTTCTTTCAGTCGGGCAGCATAAGACATATTTTGAGACCCTTTATCCTTTTGGTGAGGAACTTTTGGGGCCTTTCAAGCTGCAGCAGGTGTCTGGTCAGATACATTCCGAACGGATTGTACTCAATCATAGGTCTAATGAGTGATGAGTACAGGGGACGATGACCTCCCTTGATCTAGATGTGAATCCCTTCATGATCAGGTGGGCGATATAGAAGGTTTTCCTAACTACTTTAGCAACATGAGTGTCAAACGAAAGGCTACTGCCAACCTGGGTCCCCAGATCCCTGATGACTTTTTCTGTGCTCAGTGGATTGCCACCTATATGGTAGCTAGGGTAACATTGTTTTTCCCGAAGGGTATGACTATGCATTTTTGGCGTTTAACTTCAGGCCATGGCTCTGGCACCAGTTATCCATTTCTGTGAGGCCCTTCTGGAGGATATCTGTGTCAGATGTGTTTTTGACTATGGCACCCAGTTTGCAGTCATCTGCAAACTTTGTCAGCCATAACCCTCCTGTGTTTGCTTGTACTTCAGAAAAGTAGATGCCGAACAAGAGTGGACCCAGGACTGAGCCCTGTGGGACACCACTTGTGACAGGCTTTGAGTCTGACATGGCTCCAGCAACTCTGACCCTGTGGGTTCTGTCACTTAGCCAGTTTGCAACCCATCTTGTGATGTATGGGTTTACATTCAAGCTGATGAGTTTTTCGATGATACCTGAGTGGGGTATTGTGTCAAGGCCTTTGCTAGGTCGAGGTAGGCTGTATGGACTGCCTTTCCCTCATCAATGGCCTTGGTGACTGTCTCGAAAAAGTCAACCAAGTTTAAGAGGCAGGATCTGCCTTTGACAAAGCCAAACTGGGTTGGATCCAAAGTCTGCAAGTTCCCTATGTCTTTATTTATGAGTTCCATTATGATCCTCTCCATGGCTTTGCAGATAAGGCTTGTCAAGCTAATGGGGTGGTAATTTCCAGGGTCTGTGGAGGCACTGCCCTTATGAAGTGGGACCACAGTCGCCGTGCCACTCCTTGGGTACGTATCCTGAGGTGAGGCTAAGATTAAACAGCTGTCCTAACTGTGGGTTTAATTCCTCGTTGAGTTAGTGAAGCACACAGCTGGGGACACCATCCGGTCCCATGGATGCTGTGTTTTTTGCCTTAGTGAGGGCAGTTCTCACCTGGGCGTTGGAGATGTTTGGGGGCTACAATCCTCTGGAATAGATATCTCTCCTTTTGGAGGAGGGAGAAGTTTGCACTGAACCTGTCAGCCAGTATGTTGGCAATGTGTGTAGGTTCAGTAATTTTCACATCATTTTGAACTAATTCTGAGCATATCTGGGAGTTTCCTCCTAGGTTTCTAACATAGCTAAAGAAGGCCTTATGATTGTCTTTAGAGTCCTTGGCGATTTTCTCTCAAAATTTGCCTTGGATGATTTTATGAGAGCTCTTAGTTTTTACTTATAATGATCAAAGGTGTCTTACCTTTCAAGGATTTTGCTCTATCTTGTAGTAGCTTCCTCCTTTTGTTGTAGAGCTTGTTTATGGCTGGAGTCCACCAGACTGGACGCTTGCCTTTGGTACAGAGAGTCTTAGTTTTGTTTGGGATTGCCTGATCCATGCAGTCCTGTAGGTGCTGGTAGAAGGCATTTGTAAGTGATTCAGCGGTTTGAGTAATGTTTACCACTGGCTCAGGGGCCTTAAAGGAGACCACACTAGTTTTTAGAAGTGCGAAATCGGCTTTTGAGAAGTTTTTCACTGTGGTCTTTTTTGTTTCAGGTGGGGGCGGGATGAGGACCTCCAGCGAGATTAGTTTATGATCTGATCTCACCAGTGAGGGGTATACTTCGGTGTTGAACATTTTGATCCCATGTTCGTGATGATGAGATCAAGTATGTTTTCTCCTCTTGTGGGGATGGTGACTAGTTGTTCCATGGCATTTGAGTTTATGAACTCCAGGAATCTTTGGGTTAGAGTGTTCGGGCTTGAGTAGTGTTCCCAGTCTATATTAGGGTAGTTGAAGTCACCTAGTATGATGGTGTTTGGAGATGCATTTATCCCCTCCAGTGTTTTCAGGAAGGCCATGTGAGGTTCCTGAGTTTGAGAGGGTGGCCTGTAACATGCTACAAATTGCAGAGCAGTCTTGCCTATGGTTAATTGTACCTGGATGGTCTCCGATGCATCGTGCGTTGCCACCAACCTTGAGGTGTGGGTGTCCTTTATGAATATGGACACCCCCCCTCCTTTCTTGTTGTTGTCCGGATTTTGGGGCCAGAACGCATGATATGAGGTGAAACCTGTTAGTGCTGGGGTGCTCTCAGGAGCCTTGAACCAGGTTTCTGTCACAGCACAGACATCGATGTTCTCCATATTGAGAAGGGCCTCGAGTGCGTGCATCTTGAGATTGAGACTTCTGGCATTGAGCAGCATTACCCTTAGTTTTTTCCTTTTGGTGTTCTAGGGTGGTAGGTTTAGAATTTGAGCCTTGCCTAAAAAAGGCACTATGGGGGTGGCAAGAGCCTTTGCCAATATCCGGAAGCCCAGGGGTGACAGGTGCAAGCCGTCCCTTGTGAAGCAGCGTGGCTTGTCCAGCATGTCATCCCAGGCAGACAGACATTGGATCCCCTTTGAATGTTTGAGGTGGTCTCACCAATCCTGACTTCCTGGGTCCTGTCTGTGAGCCAGTTGGAAATCCAGTGAGTTATGTAGCCGTTTCTGCCCAGTTAGGTGAGTTTGTCAACTATGAACAAGTGGGGTGTAGCCAAGTCCAGGCAGGCAGTATGCACCAGTCTTCCCTCATCCATTGCCTTAATGACCATCTCAAAGAAGTTCACTAGGTTTAGAAGGCATGATCTTCCCTTGACAAAACCAAAGTAGGTTGAGTCCAGTGTGTTAAGGTTGCTTATCTTTGAAGATGATCATTTCCATGATAATTTTTTCCATGGCTTTGCATATTAGACTAATCAAGCTAATGCACCTATAGTTTTCTGGGTATATTGAGGATCTTTCCTTGTGAAGTGGGATAACCATTGCAGTCTTCTGCTCTTGTGGTGCAAAGCCTATTTTGAGGCTATGGCTAAAAGGTGACTTAAGTGGTTTTAATAGGTTATGTTTCAAGCTGTTTAAAAGGCATCCTGGGATATTATCTGGGTCCACTAAGACTGTGTTTTTGTTTTTTGTGAGTGCTACCAGTACCTGCTCCCTGTTAGATGTTGAGTGGGGGAGGCAGGGGAAGTGGGGGAAGAAGTTTGAGCTGAATTTGCCAACTAGCAGATTCGCTATATTGTTCTCTGTGAAGGTGGCACAATGCTGTTTGCTGCCTTTGAGGTTATGGCCATAGTTGTTGAAGGCTTTGTGGTTGTTTTTAGCCTGTATGGCTATCTTCATAGATTCATAGATTCATAGACTGTTACTAGGCTAAGTGGTCCTTTCAAAGCCCAACCAAGTTTTCCTGAAAGAATAATGATGTCCTGCATCCAAATAGGACATTGAGGGTCAGGCATTTATAAGCTACCTCTGCCCATAAGGGACATGGGTGCCAGGCACAGTGTAAATTTCCTGTTTCCCATCCATTTGTCTAGGTTGTGCTTAAACTAGATAAAAGATGAACGCAGCTTGACATAAATGGAAATTTTGTTTCATGGAAGAGGCAGTCTTTGTGACACATATCTGTCTCTCCAGCACATTCTGTATAAGTCACAGACAAAATTCAGGTCCCTAGACCTTGCATTTCTGGCAATTTTTGACTTATGAATGCGTAGGAGATTCATAAGTCTGGAGTTTGCAGATGCCTTGTGAGCCAGGCATAGATCACCCCTCAGCGATCTATAGGAGACTGAGTAAAGGAAAGAACTTTAAGGTACTCTGCTTAAGACAGGATGTGATGTTGTCCTATCTCACCTTCATTCTTCACTGGTTGGGGCCATATACAAAAGCTCAAGTTTTTCCACTGGCTCGTGGCTGTATCCCTATCTCATCATGCTCTAGTAAAGCTCCCCAGATCTCGTTTGCCACTAAACAGATCGGGTGCTTCCATTTTGGCTCTAGCTAAGTTGAACAATTTTTCTTCTCATTATTAATATAGTTGCTGTTTTGGCTGTTTTATTTAGTTAGCAGTTAGTGATTAAATAAATTTCTGTCAGTTTAAGAGAGTTTGCTGTTCTGCTTTGCTTTTGGCCATCATTTTTTCCTCATCAGGCCTGTGTTACTCCCTATCCCAGCTTATATTTTAGTGTTAAAGCCTTTTTTACACACTCATTTAATTTAGAGAGTGTTATTAAGAAAATTGCTGTTCCTGTTGCTTCTTCATAACTAAAACTAGCAGTTTGTTTAAGTCAGAGGGCTGCTGTTGCCCATTTAAGTTAGAGGGCCATCTTTCTCCCTTTCTTCTCCCTTTTGAGCTAGGCAGCTTCATTTCAGTTAGAGAACTGCCACCCCTTCCTATATATATACATATATATATATATATATATATATATATATATATATATATATATATATATATATATATATATATATATATAGGTTCACTTTATAACATCGAAATACTGAAATGTCGAATTTCAGTATCTCGAAGCTATAAAGTCGAATGTTACAAATAGCGAACGTTCATAATCGCGAATTTGACATATCTTGAAAATATGTCGAATTCGCGGTTATGAAGTTGCGCTACGTAATGTCCGGTTTTGTGTTTTGTTGGTGCGCGGTGCCGTGTTTGGATGTAGGTGTTATGTCAGGTAAGTGAGTGTTTTATAAGGGTTTTTAGTGGGAGTTAGAGTGCATGTGAGGGATTGGAGAATGTGCGTGTGTGAGTGAGCTTTTGTGTTGTGTTTGTGCGATCATGGAGTTAGTATATATAAGTAGGGGGGTGGGGGGCACAGCCCCCCACATGGGGAGTGCAGGGAGGCTTCCCCCCTGCTTATGTGTGTGTGTGAGTTGTGTATCTGTGTTGTTTTTTTGTTTATGTTGTGATGTGGGTGTTGTGTTGTATGTTTAGTGTAGTGTGTGCGGTGTTTTCGGTTATGTGGTTTCGCGGTTTTTGTTTGTCGGTGTTTTGTGGATTCGGTTTTATAGTCTCGAGATACTGAAATTTGATATTTCAGTATTTCGAGGTTATAAAGTGAATCCATATATATATATATATATATATATATATATATATATATATGGGTCTACATTTGATCGAAAGACCATATGACCTAAACCCATTTCATCAAAATTTCATTTGACCGAAAACGAGTATTCAAGGCATAAAACTGGAATTTGTCCCCCTCCCCAATGTCGTGTGACCCTGGAGTTGGTATATATAGTTAGGGGGTGTGGGGGGCAAAGCCCCCACCTAGTTTCCTTTAAAAGAAGAAAATAACACAAAAAGTACAGATTTTAAAATAAAATATGTGGGGGGCTTTACCCCCGCACTCCCCAATGGGGAAGGCAGTGCCCCCCACACCCCCCATAACTATATATACCAACTCCAGGGTCGCACAACATTGGGGAGGGGGACAAATCCCTGTTATTTGCCTTGAATACTGGTTTTTGATCAAATGAAATTTCGATCAAATGGGTTTAGGTCAAATGGTCTTTCGATCAAATGAAGTAGACCCATATAAATGGTCTATATCAGAAGACCAAATGGAAATAACAGTGAATGGCAAAACATCGAAAAGACCGGTCCTCAAACTTGCTGTTGTGGGGGGGCTGCCCCCCACACCCCCTGCTAAATATATATTCCAACTCTGAGATTGCACTACAGTGAGAAAAGGGCAAATATTCCAATCTTCACTTTACCGCGATCTCACAAACAGCACTTTGAGGTCCAGTCTTTTCGATGTTTTGCCATTCGCTGTTATTTCCATTCAGTCTTCTGATATAGACCCATACACAAACACACAAACACACATACACACACATACATATATATATATATATATATATATATATATATATATATATATATGTATGTATATATATTTAGAGTACAGTGATACCTTTGATTTTGTCTATTAGAATGCTGAGTAGTTAGACACCTTCATATACTTGTTGTTGTTGCTGTTGACTTTAATATACTGATTATGTCTAAGGAACATAAAGAAAGCAAACTCTCTGGGTTTAAGAAGTGTGCGAAATGCAACCAAAAAATGTCCGTCATGGATGGGCACACTATTTATGTATACTGTTTAGAGCTTTGCATCTTCAAGAATCCTGTTTTATTTGCCGCTCTTTTAGTTCTAGAGTGCTGCTTGAAAGGAAGAACAAGTTTATAGTAAGAGGTATATATATATATATATATATATATATATATATTTTTTTTTTTTTAAAAACAGCTTTATTGAAAACATTATTATAATGAACAAATATTTTGAAAAAGATTGAACAAAATTTTTTTAAAGTACAATATTTAAAAAGAGAAAATATTAATACAATAACTATAATAACAAAAAAAAACTATAGAACGATGTTTACTATATATCAAACAACAAGATCAGTTAAGTTAATATTTTTGCAAAAAAATAAAGATAAGGGAAAAGGGATAAAAAAGAAAGATTACCGCATTAATCATTTATTCAGTTCTTTAACTAATAGTTCATGTATATTTTCCCATTTGTAATAAAATTTGTATTTCTCGTAGATTTAGATTTAATAGTCAACATTTCTAACTTAGGTATTTCTAAGAGAAGACCTTTAAATTCTTTAGATGAAGGAACAGATGAGAACTTCCAGTTTTTTGTAATTGTTTTCCTGGCAATGGACAATATAGACCAGAGCAAAGAATATTTGCTTTTATTTATACAGTCTGGAACAGGTATGCTGAGTAATACAAGTGATTTGGTAAGCACAAAACTGTCTGTAAAAATTGCCTGTAAAAAAATGTTAACTTCTTCCCAAAATTTCTTTAATAATGCACAGTCATACAATATATGGTTCCAATCTGCATTTGTTTCTGTATTACAACTCCAGCAAACAACATCTTATTTAGTTATCTTACTCATTTTCTGTGTAGTGAGAAAAGATTTATGTAAAAATCTCCATGTGAAGAGTCTTCATTTAAGAGAAAAAGTTGTTTTACTGGATGACTGAAGGAAATTAATTTTGTCTTTTTATGAGGGAATAAAATTATTGATTACAGAAAATATATTCCAATAGCTGTTTGAATATACATCTAGATCTCGTTTAATTGCTCTATAAATATATGATATACTATTTTTAACTTGTAAATTATTATGAGTATATAAAAGCAAATACTGAATAAGTTTGGGTATTGAATTCTTAGCATTTGATGGAATTAAAACTAGTTTATCTAGAATATATTTTCTAAACTCTTGTAAATCTAACAAAAGTAAAGTGTTAATATTATATTCATCTACAAGAGGATTAATATATTTTGCCTCATTTTATTTATCATTTGATGACAAAACATTAATTGTTTTTGCTTAAATAGTAACATTTTAGAATAGTCTGTAGAGAGAATTATCCATTGTGTATAAGCAATAGGGAAGATGAGAAACAACCAATTCTCAAAGATTCTATACCTAAATGCATAGTTTTTAAAGGCCTTTAGATTTAAAGTTACATAAGTAGATTTAAACATTTGAGTGGAATAATTGGAAAAGTAATCTATTAAATTCCATATAAATTAATTATTTACTACCTTTGATAGATGGATATTACCTTTATTTTTGGTATTTTGGGATAAATTTAATATAATTTCTTTCCACATTGCTAAATACTCTCCATCAATAAGATAAACATTTTTTCATTACTGATGAGATTGAATACATTTCTAGATTTGGTAAAGATATACCTCCATTTTCCCAACTATACATATGATAGGATAATGATTCTAGGCTTTATTAGATGCCACAATTTTTTTTAAAAGTGTGTTAAATTTAAAAAAAAAAAAAAAAAAGAGTTTGTAGGGGGAATAAAAATAGATTGTATTATGTATAAGATTTTTGGAAGCAAGCTTATCTTTATAATGGAAAGTTTTTTATCCATTGCGAATAGAATTTTGTTCCATTTACTTATTAGAGTCTCTGTAGTTGTTATACTTTTACTATAATTTAGGTGTAAAATGTCTTTAATATTAGTTGTTATAGTTATACCTAAATATGTTATTTGTTGAGAGTGAGGTATATATTTTTTATATTCATCTTGTCTATTATAACTTTTTGAGCCAATTAGAAGAATTCGAGTTTTATTGTTATTAAAATTAAGACCAGAACTTTTTGAAATATATCCATGTTTTTGAACAATTCTTGTGAGGTGGGATTAGTACCACCAAGAGTGATTAATACATCATCAGCAAACATTTGGATTTTTGATGTTTCATTAAAATTTAATCTATAACCTTGTATACTATTGTTATCTCTTATTAAGTTTGCCCAAGGTTCCATAATTAATGTGAACAAAAGAGGAGATAAAGGGCAACCTTGCCTGGCTCCTTTTACAATAGGTATGTTCTGGCATACATTTGTACAAATTTTTATGTAGGCTTGACTTCTGTTATATAATTGAGTAATATGATTAATAAAGCTATTAGAGAAGTGTAACTCCTTCAATAAAATAAAAAAGATATTCCCAATTAACTGAGTCGAAAGCACAGTTGATATCTTCTTCTTCTTTCGGCTTTTCCTGGTTAGGGGTCGCCACACTGGATCACCTGTCCACTCATGATTGGCAGTAGAGTTTTATGGTGTCAAGTTGCCAGCCTGGTGCCCAACCTTCCACAGACAGCGCACACATGCACACAATCACTCACTCACACCTAGGGCCAATTTAGAGTATCCAATCCACCTACAGCATGTCTTTGGGATGTGGGAGGAAACTGTACCACCCGGAGAAAACCCACACGACCACAGGGAGGACATGCAGACTCCATACAGAAGGCACCCCAGCCAAGGATCGAACCAGAGAGCCTCTCGCTGTGAGGCGACAACGCTCACTGCTACACCACTGTGGCCACCCTGATATCTAAACTAACTGTAGTTAAATTATTCTTTAAGATTTTCAATGATTCAATTAAAGTTATTGTTCTTTTGATGTTATCATAGGAAGTTCTATTAATTATAAAACCTGTTTGATCCATGTCTACCAGGGATGTTAAAAAATGTTAGAGTCTATCAGCATAAATAGACATGAACATTTTATAGTCTGTATTTAACAATGAAATGGGCCTATATGAAACACATTTTGTAGGATTTTTATCGGGCTTTAGTATGGATGAGATAAATGTATACTTTCAAGAAGGGGGTATAATGTTATTATTTTGAGCTATATTGATAACTGTGTGTAACAAAGTTAAAGCTTTGGCAGGTAAAACTTTGTAGATTTCAGGAATGATACCATTCTTTCCAGGAGCTTTATTTTGCTTAGGTTTAGTAATTTGATCTTTTATGTCTTTAAAACATATTTGTTTATCTATTAATTTTATTTGTGTTTTTGATAGTCTGTTCTTTATGTTATTATTAATAAAAGATTGAATATCTTTTGTACCATTAAGCATGTCATTGGGTTCCTTTAGTTTTAAGAAAAATTCTCAAAACTCACTTAATATATTTGGTAAGTCAGATACCATTTTTCTTTTTGTTGGCGAATAGACTTCATTAATTTGATTAAACTTATTTAACCTTTTAGTTTTGTTAGATAAAATATTCATAGATTTAGGATTTACAGAAAAAATTAGAAGTTAGTATTTCTCCAGAGTAATCATGACTTTATGATTTAAAATGTCCATATATTTATTGTTTAAAAGTATTTATTTCATTTATTCTAGCTTTCTTATCTGGATTTCTTGAGACATCAAGTCTTAAAGTGTCTAACTTTGTTTGTATATCTTGGAGTTCTTTATCCCATGAAATTATTTTCTTTTTATACCAATCAATAATCTTACCATATAGGTAAGCTTTTAGAGCATCCCAGATGTATACTTCAGAGGTTTCCTGTGTGTTATTAAGTTCAATAAAATTTTGTACTTCTATAGTAAAAAAAATCAGTGAAGTCTTTTAGTTTAGTTATGTAAATTGGTATCCTTTAATGTAAACATTAAATGTGGAATTTAATATAAAATCAAATATTATGGAATTATGGTCTGAAAGGGGACATACAATCACTTTTGAGTTTAATAAGGAATCAGCTAAGTTATTAGAAATGAATACCCTATCTATTATTGAGTATGAATTATGTCTGAGTAAAATATATAAAACAGTGACTTAGCATCTGTAAAATTATTAATATCCTTCAGCATGTATGAATCTGAGAATTCATTCAATAATTTGGCTATTGCTGGAATTTTCCTTTTGCCTTTAGAACTAGAGTCTTTTATATCTCAGATACAATTAAAATCTCCAGCAAGAATGATATTGCCCTTAGAAAACTGTACTATATGCTGTATATGTTGTTTTACTGTTGTAAGTCCAATGCCAGGAATCCAATATATATTTATTAAAGTCAAAATTTTTTTAATTAAATTCTATAACAACTGAAGATAACATCCCTTTATTATCTTTGTATGTGTCAATTATTTTAGGCATAGGTAATGGATTTTTCCATAGTATGGCCACTCCGCTTTTTTTTTTTTTTTTTTTTATGTTCAGAGCTAATCAAACGTTTGTATGATTTGGATTCCAATTTTGCAATATCTTCAGTTAGTAGATTAGTTTCTTGGAAAACTATTAGTTGAGAATTATGTAGTTTAAGATATTTATTCAAAGATCTTCTCTTGTTAGGATTATTTAATCCATTAATGTTTAATGATATGCACTTTAAAGATGCCATAAAATGTTGATATTTCTGAATATTAGTTGTTGATTAATTTTCCATTTTTTCCATATTTTAGAGCTCAATAGAAATTGACTATGAGGTATACAATTATAAGTTACATATGAAGCACGTAAAACTTTTATCCAATAAGATATGTTTATATCAAATTCAATTTTGTAAGACTAAGTGAACATCATAATAACTATTAACAGAAATTTACATTTACTAATAACATAAACACTCTCTAAACCCCCCTGGAGTTGAAAACTCCTAATTTGAGTGACATCTGCCACCCAAATTGACCATCTAACTAGTAACAACACTCATCTCATCCCCACCTAAATATATATGTTGTTGCATATTTTAACATTATTAAGCAAAACCAAAAAAGCACTTGAAGGAAATAAGGCTCCAGGCGTGAATACAGATGGTTTAATGAGGTATTTTTGTGTAAAATCACTTCATCAGACAATTTTACACCCACAATGCATGTCCCTTAAATACAAAACTTCTAATTGGATAACCACCAATTAAAACAATAATGTAACATTCTTGATTGCACTTAATAAAACGGACATAAAGTAAGCACTGAAAGCAAAATATAGTTTAACTAAAATAACATCAATAGGAAGGGCAAACTTCCTTTATACATTTAGGCTTAGCCTAATAAACTTCCCTTATTTAATATCTAATATTGCACTATTTAC
This sequence comes from Protopterus annectens, assembly GCF_019279795.1. Classification (NCBI taxonomy): domain Eukaryota; kingdom Metazoa; phylum Chordata; order Ceratodontiformes; family Protopteridae; genus Protopterus; species Protopterus annectens. The sequence continues at coordinate 1,128,960,173 of NC_056726.1, forward strand.
TTTAAAACTAGAATTTAAAAACAACTCAATTATTCTTGTTCAGATTGTGTTGCATAAAACATCAACAAACACATATATATTAAGTGATAGGTTGGTGCCATCTAGTGAGAAACCATAAAAACTATAAATTCAATACCATACTAACAGAGAAAGGTAAAGTAAAATTATTCACAAAGAAGCACTTTCCATCATACTACACAATTTATACATAAATAGGTTAAAACATATTTCAGTACATACATAATATACTAAATTCTAGCTATATACATAATAAATAATTCATCAATTTCCTTCATTGCAATAAATAACAAATAAATATACAAGTTAAAAATACTCCTGTTGAAAAATGTAATAAAATAATTGAGATAATTTTAATCAGAAATAACTGCATATGTTGGTACTTCACAGTTTAGCTGCCCTCATTTTGAGTACTGGGGTTATTGAAATCAAATCATTAAGGCCGGGGGGTTTATTGGCCTCCAATTGTAATTGCCATAAAAGCTCCCGTTACTCAATTAAGGCCTCCCAATAGCCCCCCCTAATGTTTTTTTCAACAACTTCTAAAACAAAAAAATGGTATGTAGCTAAAGGGCAATCTATTTTATGCCTATACAGGGCATTCTTCGAATTATTTGTTCTTATTTCATAAACATGTTCGTAAATCCTATTTTTCAGCTTGCGTTCGGATTTCCCAACATAAAATGAGTCACATACTTTGCAAAGAGCTATATATATGATACCAAAGGTGTCACAGTTGGAAAAGGATTTACTCACCACTAACAAATCCCTACTCTTAATAGAAATTGATTCACTTGCATATATATGTTGGCATTGTGGGCATTTCCCACACTTAAAAGTACCCACCTTAGTTCTTCTATACTTAATCTGTCCTTTATTTCTTTCAAGTATAGTTTTTATATTCCTTCCTTTCCTAAAGGTACACTTTAGGGGTTCAACAAACATGGAGATGTTGATGGAGAGAAGGTTAAGAAATGAGTTGGGTAGAAATAAGGTAGCTTTTAACCTATCAAAGGAGGAAAATTGTTTACTAAACTGTTTAAGTATGGATAAAACAATTAGAATTTCCAAGCCGGACAAAGGGGGCGGGACGGTTGTTATGAACTATGTGCTTTATAAGGAAAAAATGATGGAAATCTTGAGTAATGAGGAAAGGTACCATAGGGCATCTATAAATGAAATTAATACTGCGAATAGAAAAGTGTATTCAGTTCTTAATGATTTAGTTTTGGAAGGGTCAATTGACATCCCTACATTTCAGTATTTATATGTTGATAAGCCTACGGTACCAACCCTGTTTGGGGTACCGAAAGTGCATAAGCATATTGAGAACCCACCCATGCGCCCAATTGTGGCTTCGGAAAATTCAGTAACTGCCCCATTAGCTAAATGGTTGGATTCAAAACTGAAGTTAGTTTCCAATTTTGGGAATGGTGTGCTGAAAGACTCATGGGAAATGTTAGAATTATTAACTTTGGATGTTTTTGAGAAAGATTTGATATTTTATACAATAGATATTGTTGATTTATTCTCATCAATTCCCCATGATGAAGGTATGAAGCTTTTTGAGGAAGCTCTGGTCGATTATGGGAAGTTTAATAATAATGAGTTCTATTTGGTTTTAACCTTGATGGATGTGGTACTTAGAAACAATTTCATACACTTTGAGGGAGAATTTTTCAAATGTAATTCTTTCAGTGTGGGAAAAGAAGTTTATAATTAATTCTAAGTTTAATCAATGTTGGAAACTATACAAGCGCTTTTTAGATGATATGTGCTTTCTGTGGGTAGGTACAGATGATGAATTTCAGGAATTTTTTGAATTTATTTCACAATCAACGAACTTTTTGAAATTCACATTCCAACGTGATAGTAATGAATTGAAGTTTCTAGATATTAATATTGGCAAAAGTGAGAGTGGCTTTTTCTCAAAATTGTATAGAAAGACAACCTTCTCAAATTCATATTTTGCACACCCTTTCCATCAAAAGAAAGGGATTGTGAAGGGACAGTATGTTAGAGCATGTCGGATGACCTCAAAGGAAACAGATTTTGATGAAGAATGCAATACTTTATATAGAATGTTTATGGAAAGAGGATACCCATCTGACTTGGTTAAAGAAATTGAGAAAGGAGTTAAGGAAGGCAGAAAGGGGAGATTCGCACCGATATTAGGTAGAGGTAAATCAGAGGCCCCGGTTATGTCTACATTAGATCAAAAAGAAAAGGAAAATAATTTTTTAGTTGATTATTGTGGGCAAGCCAATAGGATCACAAAAACTTTGGAAGAAGAGTGGATGAAGTTTAGTGAGTTATCAGAATTAAAGTTTTTGTTTGTTGAACCCCTAAAGTGTACCTTTAGGAAAGGAAGGAATATAAAAACTATACTTGAAAGAAATAAAGGACAGATTAAGTATAGAAGAACTAAGGTGGGTACTTTTAAGTGTGGGAAATGCCCACAATGCCAACATATATATGCAAGTGAATCAATTTCTATTAAGAGTAGGGATTTGTTAGTGGTGAGTAAATCCTTTTCCAACTGTGACACCTTTGGTATCATATATATAGCTCTTTGCAAAGTATGTGACTCATTTTATGTTGGGAAATCCGAACGCAAGCTGAAAAATAGGATTTACGAACATTTTTATGAAATAAGAACAAATAATTCGAAGAATGCCCTGTATAGGCATAAAATAGATTGCCCTTTAGCTACATACCATTTTTTTGTTTTAGAAGTTGTTGAAAAAAACATTAGGGGGGGCTATTGGGAGACGTTAATTGAGTACAGGGAGCTTTTATGGCAATTACAATTGGAGGCCAATAAACCCCCCGGCCTTAATGATTTGATTTCAATAACCCCAGTACTCAAAATGAGGGCAGCTAAACTGTGAAGTACCAACATATGCAGTTATTTCTGATTAAAATTATCTCAATTATTTTATTACATTTTTCAACAGGAGTATTTTTAACTTGTATATTTATTTGTTATTTATTGCAATGAAGGAAATTGATGAATTATTTATTATGTATATAGCTAGAATTTAGTATATTATGTATGTACTGAAATATGTTTTAACCTATTTATGTATAAATTGTGTAGTATGATGGAAAGTGCTTCTTTGTGAATAATTTTACTTTACCTTTCTCTGTTAGTATGGTATTAAATTTATAGTTTTTATGGTTTCTCCCACTAGATGGCACCAACCTATCACTTAATATATATGTGTTTGTTGATGTTTTATGCAACACAATCTGAACAAGAATAATTGAGTTGTTTTTAAATTCTAGTTTTTAAAGTAAATAGTGCAATATTAGATATTAAATAAGGGAAGTTTATTAGGCTAAGCCTAAATGTATAAAGGAAGTTTGCCCTTCCTATTGATGTTATTTTAGTTAAACTATATTTTGCTTTCAGTGCTTACTTTATGTCCGTTTTATTAAGTGCAATCAAGAATGTTACATTATTGTTTTAATTGGTGGTTATCCAATTAGAAGTTTTGTATTTAAGGGACATGCATTGTGGGTGTAAAATTGTCTGATGAAGTGATTTTACGTGGAGTGTTTCTGGGCGTTTTAACTTTTATACCTCATTAAACCATCTGTATTCACGCCTGGAGCCTTATTTCCTTCAAGTGCTTTTTTGGTTTTGTTTTTGGTTGTCCAGCACTTGGGCCGTTTTGTTCAACATTATTAAGCAGTATAAGTGACACAAAAAACAAAATATTATGAAATAAAATACTTCCATAACAATTGTATGTAATCATTCAGGAAACATATTAAAATATATGAAATGTAACTGTTTCATTTTGAATTTATGATGTTATATTTTTAATATCACTTCAAGTCATCATAAATTATATATATAATAAAGATGTGTTGTGAAATTTCCTCTTTATGTAAATCAGATTGAGTTTAAAATATCATAAATACCACCCACATGTTTTACATATAAAATAAAGGTAATAACTAATTAATTTGCAATGAATTGCTATAATGGTCCATAAGCAAGTTATACCCTGAAGAACTTTTGATCCTTACTATGAGCAATAGTCTAAGTGTGTAGTCAGTGTTGAGGATATAATTCAATCACCTAGAAATTCTACAAGCCTATAGTTCACCTTCCCTCATCTTCATTGTGCCAGTAACTAGTAACACTACCTCCCCATCTCCATGTAGTTGAAAACAAGAGCATAATAAATACTGACTTATAGTTTCCCACCATAAAAATGAGATTCCACTAAAATCCTCTATAGTTTCTAAGAAGGACTGTATCATATGTTTGTGACCAGTAGGGGATGGTCCATGACTGGGAAGTGATCATAGGTGGAGAGACAACCTTTCCAGGAAATTAACTTTATTTATTTTTTTAAACCTTTCCTAACCTGAATCAGCCTCCATATCCCTCAGAATATAGCAAAACATTAATTAATATACAAGACGTGAAATCACCTAAAGAAAGCTATGTTGCTGCAACCTGTAAAAGCATACATCTGCATCTCAAATTACACTGTGTGCAATGCATTACTTTCATTTAGATTATGTTTTGTTTCATTCATTGCTTGTTAACCTTCACTCTGCACCAGAATTATTCCCATATCTGTCTTCTAAACTCTGTAGAATAATATAAAATTCATTATAGGTCTAATGTAATGATTTTCTAATATTTTAGTGATGTTGATATGTATATTATGTTTGTTATACAAATCAGAGAAAGCTTTACTTAAATAAACAAAAACTATGAATATGAGTATTAAAAATATGAGTTTAAATGTATCAGAACTAATTGTTTATAAACGCTTGCAAATGCTTTATCATAACAGTCATATTATGCAGATCACTTAACTGCATTTCTTTCATTTGTCCTGCAGATGGCATTAGAGACCGTCTATTCAAGCTATTATCTTGCATTGCGAAGTTCCTCAGCACGGAGTTCACATAGTAAATGTCTCTATGGAAACAACACTCTTTTCTGCCTTCATTTCTAGCAGACGTAGTGCAATCGCATCACAGGGCTGTTTACCAAGTCAGATGCACGAGACTCAGGAGGGAAAACATATGCAGCTTTTCACTACCAAAGCTGTTGATTACCTCGTGGCAAGTCCGGGACAAACAAAAGTGACAGAAAAAAAGCAAATAGAGAGGGAGAGAGAGCTGATATTCAACTCAGTAAACACAATAAACTCTATCTCCTGAACCCAACAAACCACTAGACCGCCACGGATGTACCAATCAACACCAAACCCTCCATTTCTCCACAACTAATACCAACAAAAAACAAAGCTACTTTACAATATAACAATCAAGGAGTCCCACTATAGCAGCTAAGCAGAAGCCATCCGTACAACATTACACCCACACAGTCCCATTTTCAAATAAACACCCGATGACAAAATCAAAACACATCAGCTCACCAAAAAATATTTCTCATGTCTATCACCACAACCACCAGCATAACTCACTACCAGAACAACAAATGGGAAATATTATCAACAAAGCAACATTATGGCAACAATATCCATGAAGAATCTCTCTTCAACGAGAGACAAGGCAACAAAACAACAAACAAAAAAATAAAGATAATTTCTACAGTATCAAAGACCCTCGTTTTACCATCTTTATGTCTACATATTTGCTATAGTCCCCAAAATACCATAGAATTCACTCCCCAAATATGCGAAGCATCTATAATAGCAATCAGCTAATAGAATTAAAAAATAATAAATAAACTAAATAACTTTTACTTGCTATAGTAATCAAGCCACATTTACTAAAGTAAACTAGATTTACTAATAATAAACTATAAAACTTTAATTGAAACAACTATGTACCATATAAAAAAAAATTTAAACAATAAAAACTCATCTTTTGAGCCATTTCCTTTTCCACAACTTCTGGGTTAAGTAATTAAGTCTTAGATAAAGGAAAGCCATTGTAAAATATTTTAATTAATCACCTATTCTTAAGCTTCTTTTTATATTCAGAGATCTTCCAGGAACTGTTATCAGCATTTCTTTTAAGACTGGCATTTGCCGAGTCCATATCCTCTATTTTATCAAGCAGTTTTCTTGTTTTGACAAAAGTGATGGCAGTTACTATGTCATCAAATATTTCTGGGCCATCTTGAAGAAATATTTTTAATCTGGTTGGAAATAGTAGGTGAGATCTTATTTGGGCTGTTTAAAGTTCTTTTAGCATTGGCAGGAATAGCTTTCTTTTGGCTATTATAGAAGATGAGTAATCATTATCAAAGCATATGACATTTTCTTTATATTTAATAGGAGATTTAGCCCATGCAGTCTTTAACACTATCTCCTTATCATGTGATGATAGAAACTTCACTATAACAGATTTAGTATAATTGGTTTTATCTTTTTTGAAGAAGCCAAGGGCCTTTGGGCTCTCTCTATCCCAAATGAGAGAGCTTCAGGAAGCTGCAGTACCTCAGGAAGCCAAGAAGTTAATAATTTTTCCATATTACCTTCTTCAACATTATCAGGTAAACCAAAGACCCTAATATTATTTCTTCTTGATCTATTCTCTAGATCATCAACTTTTGTTTGTAAAAGAGTATTTTGTTTTAAGATAGAGTCTATGTTATGCTCATCTTCTTGAATTCTAGTGTCCATATCATTCAGTGAAGTCTCTATTCTTGTAATCTCTTTTGTTGCTTGAGGTCTTCATGTAACATTTCCATTTGTTGGAAACATTTTTATTTTGAAACTGTCCAGCTTTACATCCATTTTATCAATTTTTGTTGTCAGTTCTTGAAAATTAGATAATAGTGACTGAAGTTCCTTCTTAATAGTTGTTTCTTGAAGAGTAGATTTGGAGAAACTCATTCTGTAACCTGGAGTCAAAATATTTTCTCTAGTACTTTTTGACAAGAAAAAAAAAATAGAACTTTTTATATACTATCCTAAAGGATGATTAGTAGATTCCAAATATGTAAAAAAAAAAACAAAACAAAAATATGATAGATAAATTTAAAAAATCCTGTCATAAATATTCTGAAAAGGCAGAGCATAGAGAAAGTGTTGTTACTCAGTGCTCATCTTGGCCAGTAAGAGGTATATTGAAGTCTCCCTTCACTGAGGCGTTAGAAGAAGGTCAGGGATCTTCATAATTGACCAAGTCTCCTTCATCCAAATTTGGTAGATCTGGAAAATGGTCATCTTCTTCTGGCCAGTTGGAGCCAGCAAAAAAGGTGACAAAAGTTGCATCTCCGGACCTGAAGATCGCTGGGCCCGGAAAATCTCCCTCATCAGTAATTCCGGATTGGTGCCGATAGAGTTTGAATTACAGAGCCAGTCCCAGGAATTGGTACCTGTCTTTCCTACATTAAGGTCATGTCTTCTACAAACAATAGGATCTCCTTCCCTCTCCTCTTGGTCCTCCAGGGGTCATGCTGATGATGACATGGATCGGGTCGCATGCAGACTTTTAAGGATACTATTGCTGGCCAAACTGCTATTGGCTCCATCCCTGAGGGATTTGGAAATGATCAAGACCTCCCTTTTGACACTGATTCCTCCTCCAAGCTGACCAGGGACCTTGGAGCCAGAATTCCTGGAAACCATCGTAGTGGAACCCTTAGTGCCAAGACCCATTCCGAGATCTTCAGGCCCAACATCTGCTCTGACATCCTCTGTTCCATCTGAACTTGAGGAGTCTAGGAGCTGACGGTCTACAGTCGGGTTCAGGGAGGACAGTCGGATCGGACATTTGTCGGATCTGAACTTGCCTCTCTGGGCTTTGATGTGGTGAGCTCGGCTCCAGCATTGGCCTCAGAGCCAACTCCCTTGGTTCTGGGGATGCCTTCTAGTTCTTTGGAGCAAGACGTGTCATCGAATCAAGGGAGGAGGGCTTTTGAAGTGATGAAGAGAGTGCTGTCTCCACAGACAGATCCACTCTTGAGTCCTGACATTCTTCCCCCAAAGACATCAGCGTCTGTCTCGGCACCACAGCATCCACAGACAGGTGGAGACCCTAGGCCTCAGAATGTCCTATCGAGTGAACCCCTCTTTTCTGAAGCCTCTTCAGAATACCTTTCTGAAGAGGTCCCTCATAAGAGACTTTGCAAGAGGAAGCATTTAGACTCCCTAGAGGAGTCATTCACTTCAGACACAGACCTTGATGAGTCAGAAAGATCCCCTCGGTCACCCTCTGAGGATGTCTCCTTTGCCGACATCTTAGAAATCCTTAAACAGAGAAACAGCTGGAAGTCCATCAATCCTTCTGAGGAGGAGTCTGCATACCTAAAGGCTTTTGGGTCTCCCACCTTTGGCCACTTGGGTGTCTCCACCTTTCAATGAGCTCATGGAATTAGTCAGTCAAAGGGCATGGGAGACTCCAGACTCAGTGGAACCTGTTCCTCGGAGGGCAAATAAATTTATAACTGCACCTACAGACAGAGAATTTCTTACTAAGAGTGTCCCAGTGGATGCTATGGTGGTGGCGGCAGCCACCAAAAAAGAACTTTCAGAGACATCCTCATCTGTCCATCCACTGAACATGGAGTCTCAAACAATGGACAGATACAGAAACTGCATGTTCTCTTCAGCAACCTTTGCACTAAGATCGTTGAACTACCTAATGCACTTTACTAGGCTACAAAGAGATCTCCTAAAGGAGCTAGGAGATACTCCACAAGGTTCAGTAGCTGCAGGGGTATCAGACAAGGTTTCATCTCAGCTCTCCACCTTAAACTCTGTGGTTAACTCCTCCATGAGGCTTATTTCTTACGCAGGAGATGGAGTGAGTAGGGCAGTGGGTTCAGGAATTTCCCTGAGGAGACATTCCTGGATGCACTTTTATGATTTTGTCAAACCCTTTAAGTCTAACTTTATTAATGCCCCCTTTGATGGCTTGTCTTTCTTCGGGTCGAAAGTTAAGGACACACTCACTAGGTGTGAGCAAGAAGGGAAAACTCTTTCTGCCATAAGAGCCCATTTTCCCTATCTTCTAGACCTTACCGAAAAGGTCAAAAGGGAGGAAAGATGTAGTTACGAAAATCCCAGAGAGTTTTTCTGGACGCACATGGTGTCTCTTCCCCCAGGGGCAGAGGGAGAAGTAGTAATGGGAGACACAGCCCACAAAGCAGAGGGGTTCCACAAAATCAGGGTGACAGGGATTCATTCTGTGGTATCCCCTTTCAGTGCTCCTGAAGGGAGGCACATCTGTCCATTTCTGGAGGCAGTTGGGTGTCACTTATGTTTGTACCAAGAAGCCTGGCTGGGAATAAATAAAGACAAATGGGTACAAATTATCATATCCAGAGGCTACTCTATACCCTTCTCCCTTCCTGTCCCAAACATAAAGAACACCCCAGACGTTCCACCCAATCAGAGGGAACAGGCAACTCTAGAAATTCAAAAGTTGCTGGACAAAAGAGTCATACAAAAAGTCCCTGCAGACCAGATAGGATCTGAAACTTACTCAAGGTTCATTTTAGTGCCAAAGAGAACAGGGGACTGAAGGCCCATTTTGGACCTCAGCAGATTAAACAAATCATTAAGAAAGACAAAGTTCCAGATGGTAACACTGCAGTTGATTTTTTGCCTTTCTGGGAAAAGCCAGTTGGATGTGGTCTATAGACCTTCAGGATCCGTACTACCACTTAAAAATGGACAGGCCATCCAGGAGGCATCTGTGCTTTTGGCTGGGAACCAGTCATTACCAATTTCAGGCCCTGCCCTTTGGTCTCACTACAGCCCTCAGAGTGTTCACCAATTGTATGGCAGTTGTCACAGCTCACTTGAGACATCTAGGATTCCGAGAGTTTCCATATCTAGACGACTGGCTTCTAACCACCACCACCAAGTATCTACTACTACAAACAAGAGACACCACACTACTTCTCTGCTGTCACCTAGGAATCATGATAAATTATGAAAAATCTGCCTTGTTGCCATCTCAACATATCATTTTTATAGGGGCAGATCTAGGCACAACAAAAATAATGGCAAAACTTCCTCCAGAAAGAGTTTTAGTTCTGCAACATCAGGTCTTAAACCTTCTTTCCAAGAAAAGGGCACAGGCGAGAACAGTTCTGAAAGCCTTGGGAACCATGGCAGCAGTGATAAACTTAGTTCCATTAGCACGCCTGCACATGAAAATTCTGCAGTGGCTACTATTCACTCTGTGATCATTGCAGAAACTACCCATGTCTCACAAAATTCTGATGAGTCCTGCAAGAAAGACCTTCACTGGTGGCTTCATTCCACTCGTGTAACATGAGGTCGATCCTTTGTCCCTCCACATCATTTAGCCACAGTAACCATAGATGCCTCCCAGATGGGGGGGGGCATTATCTGGGAAGAACAGTCCAAGGCACTTGGCAGGATCATGAGGCCCATTTGCACATCAGTGTTGTAGAGATGAGAGCAGTGCTCTTGGTGTTGCAAGCACTTCAGCACTCTCTCCCACTGGGAACGATTGCAATACAGACAGACAACGTCAGTTGTTTGGTACATAAACAGACAAGGAAGGCCAGATCCTATCTTCTTTGTTGAGTAGCCCTGAGAGGATGGCAGTGGGAGACCTCCTCCCAACGCTTTCTGATAGCAGTGCACATCCTAGAGAAATCCAATGTGATAGCAACCTCAGCAGAGCTATTCTGATGCCTCATGAGTGGTCCCTAAAACAAGAAGTAGCAGAAATGATTTTTGCAACCTTTTTGCCACATCCATGAGTCCTAAATGCAGCAGTTATTTTGTCCTAATCCTCCCTCCAGGGGAGTCAGTAAGGGACGCACTTGTACACGATTGGCCCTCTGGTCTCCAGTATGCTTTTCCTCCCTTTCCCTTGATACCCAAAGTTCTTCTGAAAGACAGCTCATTGGGAAGCAATCTGATTCTCATCGCCCCATATTGGCCTCATCAGATTTGTTCCCCTTCCTTTGGTCTCATCTCCAGAAGGAGCCATGGGTTCTGCACCCAGTTCCAGGCCTTCTGATTCATGCATTGGGAATGCTCCATCCCTCTCTTCAAACCCTCAAACTGACATCTTGGCTGCTCCATTTCCAAATATAGCCAGGCTCCCTAACCCTTCTCCTTCTGTGAAACATATCTTGATCTCATCTCATAAGGCTTCCATGAGAAAACTATACATGAGTAAATGGAAAAGATTTTCTTCCTGGGTATTAAGTAATCATACTGATCCCTTTTCTGCTCCTATAAGTTCTATTCTTGAATTTCTAATGAAGCTATTTAATGAAGGAGCAGCTGCAGCTTTCATCCAAGTCCAGTTAGCAGTGATATCTAATTTTAATATAAGCGATTTAGCCCCAAATCTGATGCCTCACAGACTATGCAAAACCTTCCTGTAGGGCACTGTTTTGTTAAGCCCACCCATTAAGATTCCTCTACCACCATGGGACCTAAAGTTTGTTTTGTCCTGTTTGATTCTTTTCCCCTTTGAACCTGCATCATCATGTGATCTAAAGTTCCTGACATGGAAAACAAGTATTTTGATTGCCATCACTTCTGCTAGAAGGGTTTCAGAGCTGGAAGCATTATTGATAAAGCCCCCCTACATGCTTTTCCACAAAGACTGAGTATCCCTTCGAACAAACCCATAATTCCTACCAAAAGTATGCGCAGAGTCTAATTTAAATCAGTCCATAGAACTACCAATGTTTTTTTCCCAGCTATGGCAACAAGGCAGAATATATGCTACACCAACTGGATGTACATAGACAATTATGTTTCTACTTACATAGGACAAAGGACTTCAGACAATCTGGCCAATTATTTGTTTCATTTTCAGAAGCTAAGAAAGGTGCTCCTGTATCTATGGTCACACTTTCAAAATGGCTATCAGATTGTATTACTTTTATACACAAATCTAACAACAAAGATCTTCCCTGTAAAGTCAAGGGTCTTTCTATGAGAGCCATAACAACTTCTTCGGCTTTTCGTGCTAGACTACCAATTGATACCATTTGCGCTGCTGCAACATGGGCAAGGCCTCATACCTTTATCACTCATTACAACGTGGATTTAGCCTCCAGGAGCAGGGCCTCCTTTGGGTCCACTGTTCTGAAGAGTATTCTCCCATGAGCCACCCAAGAAACATGGTGTTAGGGATGCTGTCCCACCCAAGGAAGAATGAAGGCGAAATAAGACCACATCACATAAAGAAGTTATGTACTCACCATAATGTTCCATGTGTATTGTCCATCTCACCTTCATTCTTACATCCCACCCTCCTTCCCCCAGCCTTTGGCTCCTGGGGGACCAAGCGGTTACACTTGGCAAGTATGTTCTATGACCTTCTTCACTGTTCTATAACATGCTGTAATAGTCCATTAGGTAACTGTTGTTATCAGCAAACAAGATCTGGGGAGCTTTACTAGAGCATGATGAAATAGGGATACAGCCATGAGCCAGTGGAAGACCTCGAGCTTTTGTATAACGACTGAATCGGAACCGAGGATCAGTTCCAAACCCAACCAGTGAAGAATGAAGGTGAGATGGACAACACACATGGAACATTATGGTGAGTACATAACTTATTTTTTGTTACGCCTTGTATTCTTTTTGTAAGGAACCTTTGAGGTGCTGTAGTTGCTGCATATGCCTGATCAGGTAAATACCAAAGGCAGCATTGTACTCTTTGATTGGTCTGATATGGGTGGAGTACAGTGGGATAATGACCTCTTTGGAGCTAGATGCCATTCCCTTACTTATAAGTTGCACAACATAAAAGGATTTCCTCACCACTGTGGCCACGTGGTGGTTGAAGTTAAGGCTACTGTCTACATGTGTACCCAGATCCCCGAGCACTGGCTCAACTCTTAAGGGTGTATTGTTAACAGGGAAATTAGCTGGGATGGTTGCTTTCCCAAAGGGTACAATCATGCATTTCTCAGCATTGAGTTCAATATCTTGGCTTTGGCACCATTGATTAGTCAGAGACAGACCTTCTTGAAGAATGCTAGTGTCTGCAGGGGAGCTGATGATAACCCCCACTTTGAAATCACTAAACTAGTGAGCTTGTCTATAATGCCTGAGTGGGGTATTGCATCAAAAGCCTTGGCCAAGTCGAGGTAAGCTGTGTGCACAGTCTTACCTTCATCCAGTGCTTTGATGACCTTCTCAAAAAAATCCACCAGACTGAATAGGCATGATCTTCCTTTACCAAAGCTGATCTGTAATGAGTCCTGCATTTGCAGGTTACCAGTGTTCTTATTTATCATGTCTATGATGATTCTTTCCATGGCCTTACATATGAGGCTGGTAAGACTTATGGGCCTGTAGTTACCCGGATCAGTGGATGGACCTCCTTTGTGCAGGGGAATGACTGTAGCCATCTTCCATTCTTTAGGCATAAAATCTGATTGAAGCCGCCAGTTGAAAAGAGATTCAAGTGGAACAGAGAGGTCATGTTTCATGCTATTTATTAAACATCCCTGGATGTTATCGAGGCCCATTGATGCAGTATTTTTGGCCTTTAAAAGTGCATTAATGACCTGTTCTGTAGTAATAGTTGGGGCGATTGTGTTATGTGGTATTCCCTTTGGAGTATAAGGGGGGGAGTTGGGGGAGAAATTTGAGCTGAACCTTTCAGCCAAAAGGTTGGCAATGGCCTCAGGCTCAGTGTGAGTGATGCCATTTACAATACGTTCTGTGCATCGTTGTATATTTCCTCTGAGATTATGGACATAGCTGTAGAAAGCTTTGTAGTTGTCCTTTTCCTGAGAAGCAAAATTTTCTTCAAATGTAGCCTTTGAAATATCAATTAACCCTCTTAGCTGCCTGTTTAGATTGGTCAGGGGGATTTTAGCATGTATGGCTCTGTTCCTCCTATGCTTGGCAAATTTTTTTTTTCTTTTGATGTATAAGTGAGTGATAGTGCCCTTCCACCAGTGTGGGTTCTCTTTTGAGTTTGTCTTATTTTTAGTACAAGTGGGCAGAGCTTGGTCTATACAGGTATCAGTATGGCTGTACAGAGATTTTGTAAATAGCTCAATGTATTCTATGGTGTTTATTTGGTTTGGGAGTACTTGGAATTTAGCCAAGGTGTTGTTTAACAGAGAGAGGTTAGCCTTGGAATGATTCCTAAAGGTTTTTGTTTTTTCTGGATCCCCAGATTTAATTTTTATTTTCAGGTAATACTGTCTTATGGTCAGATCTGACAAGTGAAAATATTGCACTGGGTGAGGAACACTGTTTATGAGTACAAGGTCAAGGATGTTTGTACCTCTGGTGGGAGAATAGACCAACTGTTACAGGATGTTGGTATTAACAAAGTTTAGGAATCGCTGGGCTTGTACATTAGAAGTGATGAAAGATTCCCATTCTATAGATGGATAGTTGAGATGCCCCATGAATATCGCATTGGGTTGAATAGTGAGAGACATTGAAATAGGTAGTATGGGTTTCCTGTGACTTGGAGGGGGACCTATATGTTGCAAGGATATGGTATGGAACCTTGTTTATGGTGTGTTGCACATGTATGAGTGCCGGTGGGTCATACACTTTAACTAGTCTGGATGTGAGAATAGTGTTAATATAGACTGAGACTCCTCCACCTTTACTTTCCTCCTGTGTATTATCTGGTTTAATGGTGTGAAAGGCATTATAACCTTGCATTGCCGCAGTACTCTCAGAAACATTAAACCATGTCTCCCTTACTTCACAGATGTCTACACTCTCCAAGGAGAAGAAGGCTTGCAAGAAGTGGAGTTTCTTGTTAATACTTCTAGCACTGAGTAGTATACCCACGGTAGTGGTGCTGCGGTAGCATTGTCGCCTCACAGTAAGACGCTGTCAGGTTCGATTCTCAGCTAGAGCGTCTTCTGTGTGGAGACATGCGTGAATGGGCGTACTTTCGTTGAAGGTTGTGCATCAGGGCTGGTAACTCGGCACGTAAAAATCAACTACCAATCATTAACAGACTGGAGTTCTGCTGTGGCGATGCCTAATCAGGAAAAGCCAAAAGACGCAACAACAACTTCTAGCACTGAGTAGTACCACCTTCAGATATTCCTTTATAGGTTCAGTTAAGTTGGCAGGTTTATCAGTTTGGCATTGCCTAAAAAAAGCCACTATGGGGGTTGAAAAGGTCTTTGCCAATATCCAAAAGCCTAGAGGGGAAAAGTGCAGACCATCCCTGGCAAAGCAGTGTGGTCTGTCAAACATGTCCTCCCACACTGTCAAATATTGTATGCCCCCTGAATTGACACCAGAAGCTAGTCCAGTTATTAAAATCTATAATTTTCTGTTGGTAATGTGGCATATACTTCTCAACTCTACAGATTTTCGCAGAATGTCCAGATTTTTGCCTCATATTGTTGGCTTGTTTTTCTTAAAATTGTGGTTTTCTGGCAAATTAGTGACAAATCATTAAAGACTGAAGTTAGAAAATAACGACAGACATTTGAGAGTTAGACTTCATATCCTTCAGAAAATTCATGCGAATGCAGAACCTGTTATTCTATCAACTTTCTAAGTTTCCAAGACCAATATTTAAAAATTGTCCCTATTTTGGGCCTTTGTCCCACTTTTATTAATGACTTTGTCCAGATTTCTTGCTCTAATAGGTTGAGAAGTATGAATTGTGACATCATCCTTGGAGAAGGTAGTATGCTGCTCTGTGCTAGGTTCATACCTGCCTAAGACACATAATCAGCGAGCTCGATCATGTCTCACTTCGTATAGTCAGTGGAGTTACATCTCAGGTCATTAACACCAAATGGACTATGACAGAGTCATACTGGTACCTATGGTTCAATTACCTGAGTGTCTGTGTGACTTGACAGCTCCTAGTTCCAAAAAGGCAGCTAACCAAGACTCCTTACTCAGTCTGGTGACGGGGACATTAATTTGACTCTACACAGAATTACAAGTGACCAGAAAATGTGGCTGTGTGCCAGTTTGCCTTAAGACATTTTAGGTATTTAGCTTTAGTTATGTGTTTGATTAATTCTTTCACAAACAAAGAGCTGTAGCACTGATGTTTTTACAACTTAAAAAAGTATTTGTGAAAGCCTGCTGGCTTGTTGTTCTTTGTGGTTCCCTGAGCTGTTTTCTTTTCTCTCCAAGGAAGCAAAATAACCAGTGA